>NC_139701.1:33562378-33574878 GCF_964188405.1 Protomyctophum parallelum
CTATAATGAGACTCTTAGGGCCCTATTATGGGACAGGCAGACCTGCCTATAATGAGGCGCGTGCTTATCGATTGCTATTTTATGCACACTTTAGTTGGTGGATATACGCAGCCAGATAGACCTGCTTTATATATCTTATATGCTGTCTGTTTTACTTTGGTATTAATCCTTCAAGCTGGGGAAAATATTCTCCCTTTTTTCCTTTTCTTTTTTTTGCCTTCTAACCCAGACGTGGCAAATGCTTGTGTCCAACAAAACTGTTGAGCGTCATGAGAATATTGCAGACATTAATTATTAAAATCCATATTGCTTTCTCCTTCATATAAGACAGATTGATTAGTCAACTAGTGTAGACTGACTCATAGCCTAATCATAGCTTTACTGCCAGGTTTCTGTGCTTATGTATAGTGTTTTAAAGGGAACAGACATATACTGTACATTAACACACAGACGTTTGGGACTGGGCACCAAACACAAAGACAAGTATTGCAAGTAGTGTCAAAATACTGTCATGGGCCGGCTGAAATTCGTCAGCAGCACCCGTCGACCTGCTAATGAAAAGCCATTGGAAGTTTAAATTTGAAGCTACAAGATTTCGGCTTGACAGCAACAACATTTCTCCCAAAATAAATTCCAATCATCTGCTCTCTGTTTGAGGTGCTGTAGATTTGTTGTTGGGACTGCAATTCTAGAGATGATGGTGGTTCCTAAAAACCACACTATCTCAGATTCTGGGTATAGTAATACCCATAGGCGGAGCTTGAAGTTGACGCTGGGGGGTGCGACTGCTTGGCCAACGACACCCGCGCGCACGCTGTGCGTGCGATTTTTTTAACCTTTATTTTATTATTTTAGCGTTTTTACAATGCCCTAACCCCTAAAAATGAGTTATTTAGGTAGTACAGCAGCTCACACACATGCAATACAGCCATACAGCGAGTCATCATATCATGATAAGAGAGATGATTACAAACTACAGTCAGAAGCCAGAAGGTATTAAAGTTAAAAAAAAAAAAAAAAAATCTTATTTTTTTTCCAGGGGGTGCAGTGCACCCCCTGAACCCCCCCAAGCTCCGCCCATGGTAATACCTGCAATTTAATCGAAACTCATTGGATACGGAATACGCTACAATGTTAAGAACTATATTTCAGTATAAAGGAGCTATAAATCTGTCCAGTCATGAGTACTGAGTTCAGCCAAATGATCATTTATCCCAAACTCTGAAATGCTCTGAAATTAGACTTGGGCAAGATTAACAATGCAGCACATTCATTTTAAATTATTAAATTGTAAATGATAGTTACATTGCCATTTTGCAGAGACGCGGAGTGCATGCAGCATGTGTGCTCACGTACACTATACACACACAGGCTGTGTAAGGTCGTGTGACAGGAGGAATACACAGGAGCTTTGTGTCTGTGCACCAGGGCCCCTCTGGAGTGTAAATGATGATATTCATAACCATTCGACATCCTGCTGCAGGGGTTTCAAACAGACGTCCTATCGGCTTAGAGTAGACCCAGGCTATAGAGCCTGGAAGCTTATACAGTACCACACAGGATATTACATCTATATTGGCGTTTAATGCCAGAGAATGCAAGGTATCATATAGGCCTTGCTAATGCTTTAGCGTTGCATTTCTCTTGTAGAAAAGGTCAGTACCCGAGTCAATGGGTTATTTTTTTGTCATTCATATTGAAGACCATGGTCGTATCGTTTTTTTGTAATTCACCCGTGGTATTGAAGACCATGAGTGTAGGAGCCATGAATTGGTTTATTATGGTGTTTATGTTTGGTTATGTACTCTATATAGCTGCAGGACAAGGTCAATGAATGTGCTTTATTGGTTTATTATGGTGTTTATGTTTGGTTATGTACTGTATATAGCTGGTCAAGGTCAATGGTGCTGTCATGTGTGGATGATTGAGTGACGGGCATATAGGGGCAGACCTGGTTACCTCAAAAGCATCACCTGTTCACCTGCTGAGAACACAGGGGGGGGGGGGGGGGGGGGCGTACTTTTTGTTGACCACTTTATACCACTTCTGTTGCTTTACGTTTGAGCACCCTTTAATAATTTATTTATGTTGCTGTAACCGTAGAACACTAAACACGGGTGATTTTCTCTCGGACGATTGTTTTTGTAATTCGTGTAGACTATAGTAATTGTCACACTTTATTTTTCGTTGTTTGTTTCTAGAGCAACCCCAAAGTTTGCCGGACTACTTGTCCCACAGTTTTGAAGGCACGCACTTGAGCCATTATGTCAAATTGACCGGTTTCATCGGGAATCGTGTGCTTGTAAAAGAAATGTTGTATAGTTTCATTGATATTAATTTATTTGTGCATTACATTTCCCTATTCACATGAATGAGAAAATGCGAAAACTCACATTCAATAAAAAAAAATATCTGACACCGTAAGGGCTACAGTTAAAAAACTTGGAGGCGAGGTTCATAATAATTACTAAAATTAATTAACATATAATTTCATCGGTCGGCCTCATGGTGGCACTATAACAGCCCATTTTACGTTTTGGCCTATAACTAAAATTAATTAACATATAATTTCATCGGTTGGCCTCATGGTGGCACTATAACAGCCCACTTTACGTTTTGGCCTATAACTAAAATTAATTAACATATAATTGAATCGGTTGGTCGCGGGTAGTTTAGTCAACACAGAGCCAAAAGCAATTCCATTTCCATCTATAGGGGGCACCACAAATGCAAACAGAAGAGTAGCTCAAGTTGCCATGTGTTGCTAACAAGCTAAGAAACGGTGTAATTGCCATGACCAAATCTGCCAAATGTAACTTTATCAATGATAAAGCCGAGGAAATCAAAAACAATCCTCGGGAACTCTGGAAGTTACTAAACAACCAACTAGGCTGTGGTCAGAAACTAAAAACCAGGTTTACTAACATAAACATCAAATCGAATAACACCCTCATCACTGACAAGCTTGATGTAGCCAACCACCTGAACATCTTCTTTACAAACATTGCAACAAAGCTGGTTAGCAAACTGCCCTCCCACTCTGGGCGTTTTGGTGTAGAGCACATCAAAGCCTTCTACAAAAACCTTGGTGTTTGTAAAGATGATTTCAAAATGGCAATGGTAACAACCGAGGAGGTACTTAAAAAACTGAGTGCCCTTCAACCCCACAAGGCCACTGGCCATGACAATATCCCCTCCAAATTTCTCAGAGACTCAGCCTTTTCCATAGCTCCAGTCATCACCCACATAGTTAACCTCTCCATCAAACAGGGACAGGTCCCCCAAGATTTTAAACTGGCCAAAGTAACCCCCTTGTACAAAAAAGGGAGTAAATTAGAACCCGGCAACTACCGCCCTATTTCTATTCTAAGCTCCATCTCGAAAGTGATGGAAAAAATAGTCTATGAACAGGTTGAAAAGTATCTTGCCACTAATAAATTGCTGTACGAGTTCCAATCTGGTTTCAGAACATCCCACTCCACTGACACATGCCTCCTCTATTTGAGCGACCACATCAAACACGAGGTGGACGCTGGAAAATACTGCGGCATGGTCATGCTGGACCTCCAAAAGGCTTTTGACACCGTGAACCACTCCATACTGGTTAACAAGCTTAAAGCTATTGGTTTTGATAGCACATCAGTGAGCTGGATGCAATCCTACCTGGAGGGGAGAGAACAGATGGTGGAGGTGAACGGAACACTGTCCCCTCCCCTCCCAGTGAGCTGTGGCGTCCCACAAGGAAGCATACTGGGGCCTTTACTGTTCCTAATATATGTTAATGACATGACTTCAGCTTGTGACTGCAACTTGTTCCTGTTCGCAGATGACTCAGCACTGCTGGTCTCGGACAGGAACAAACTGCAGGTTGAAAAGACCCTCAGCTCTGAACTCAGTAGAATCTGCACCTGGCTCGCTGATAACAAACTATCCTTACACCTGGGAAAAACTGAATCCATCCTCTTCGGATCAAATAGTAATCTCAGCAAGGCAGATGGCTTCTTGATTAGAGTGGGTGACAATATTATCACACGAAAAGATCAAATTACCTACCTAGGTTCCATCCTGGAGGCCAATCTTTCCGGTGATAAGATGGCCACCAACGTAATCAAAAAAGTAAATCAAAGAACAAGATTCCTTTACAGGATCTCCTCACTGGTCAGCAAAAACACCTTGAAGACCTTAACAGGAGCCCTCGTACAAGGTTTCTTTGACTATGCATCCACCTCTTGGTACCACAGCACCTCAAAGGCCCTTAAAACAAGGCTCCAGACCTCCCAAAACAAACTGGTCAGGCTCCTAATTGGCCTCACCCCCCGAACCCACCTCACCCCTGCCCACTTTGACAGGCTGGGATGGCTTAGGGTCGACGACAGAGTACAGCATCTTGCAATGGGTCTGGTCCACAAGATTTGATACACCACCAAGATACCCATGTACCTGTCTAAATACTTCCTTAATGTAAGCGAAGTCCACACCCACAACACCAGAGGGAGTGCAACAAACCATGTACAACCCAGATTCGGCACAAACAAGGGACTAAATTCTTTTCGCTCCTATGCCACCAAAATGTGGAACGCCCTACCAACAGTCATTAAGACATGTGAATCCCTTGACTCCTTCAAAACCGCTCTCAAAGGGCACCTACGGATGGCTGCAATTCGAAACTGGCCTCTGTAAAAACTGAATCCCCCCCCCCCCCACCCCATTTCCCCTCACTGTATATGTATCTTTTCCCTTTTTGCTTCCTATATGATGAATTCCTGTTCTGTTCTTTAGCTACATAGAAGTGTCTATTTGTATGTCTCTAAATGTTTTGATGAATTGAACAATGTGGACCCTGTTGTAAACAAGTGTAATGCTTAATTGGGTCGTCCACTCACAGTTGACAGTCTTTTGTATTGAGTTTGTGCTTAAAATGTACTGTAAATTCTACAAACTGTTAATAAATATTTCAATCAATCAATCAATGCTGTACTTCAATATATTTTGATATATGATATGGAATACTTTACATTGGGTAAAATAATATTTTTACCCAGGTTGATGGTGTAACAAAAGTTTTCTAGGGTTAATAAAACCCCTTAAACGTATTGTTTAGGATTCCAGCGAATCTTCCTTTTGTTTGCGGAGCGCATCAGACAATATGGCCAATATCATCGACCTCTCAGCGACTTATTTAGTTTAGTCTCCTCCTGCAGGGCCCAGGGGCATATCGTTCTTTTATTCTACAACTGTGAGTTAATTGCTGTTAATGTGTGTGATGGCGCATGTACATTGTACACATACTGTACATATGCATGTGTCCGTACACTGTTAAAGTGTAATTTAAGTGTTAACTTAACTCAGTGTACAAATGAATAATAGATCAATAACAAATTAATTAACACTGAGGATCTCCACGTACTTGCATGCCAATCTGAGGTTTTGACCCCGCCTCCTCTCTCCTGACCCCTCCTTCTTCCAGGAGCGTCTGCTAATGAGCCTGCTGCCCAGGAATGTTGCCATGGAAATGAAGGAGGACTTCCTGAAGCCGCCGGAGAGGATCTTTCACAAGATCTACATCCAGCGTCATGACAACGTCAGGTATGGAGTGTCATGACAACAGTGGGGGTTAGGTGGATGTGTGTGTGTGTGTGTGTGTGTGTGTGTGTGTGTGTGTGTGTGTGTGTGTGTGTGTGTGTGTGTGTGTGTGTGTGTGTGTGTGTGTGTGTGTGTGTGTGAGAGAGCCGGGGTACTATTTTGATCCAGGTGTCAGTCACCCTGCTGTGACGTCAAGGTCACGAACAGAAAGAGAGCTGACGATCAGCCTTCATTTAATGCAGAGGCAATCAGGATTAGAGAGACATGAGACAGCTGTTGTCATCGTGCATGTTGGTCATCACATAGTAGTAGAACCGGACCAGACGAACAGAGAGGTTTCCTGGTAGAATGTGGAGGTCTCTTTTGTGCAGAACCGATCACGTGGTATCACGTGAGGTCACAGGGAGCAAACAATAATAGACCTTATTCACATGGCGGCCATCATGCAATTAAGTTAATGAAAAATACCACCCAGTTGCGACCATAGAGTTATAAAGGATAGAGGGACTGCCACCCCCCCCCCCCCCCCCCCCCCCCCCCCCCCCTGAGAGACAGCTCAACAATCAGGACCATTATAGCCAAAAATACACAAAAGCCCGGATTCATGGACAATACCATATGAAATTCCACCCGGGAGACCAATTGTGTCGGACTGTGGCAGTGAGACTTATCAGACAGCAGAGTTTATTGAATACTTCCTAAACCCACTGTCGATAAAACACCCCAGTTTTATAAAAGACACTTACGATTTTGTAGACAAAATTAAAGCTATTATAGTAGGAAGGGAGGCCTTTCTTTTTTCAATAGATATAGACAGCCTCTACACAAACATTGAGACAGAAGCAGGCCTACTAGCAGTTAAAGAAGTCTTTAATAAATACCCAGACACAAATCGACCAGAGGAGGAATTACTTCAATTACTAGTCTTAAATCTAACCCGGAATGATTTTTCCTTTAACAACAAGTTTTATTTACAAATCAAAGGGACGGCCATGGGAAAGCGATTTGCACCATATTATGCAAACATTTACATGAGCATATGGGAGCAGACAGCACTAGAAAAATGCAGACTTAAACCAACACATTATTATAGGTTTCTGGATGATATATTTGGAATATGGGAACATAGCAAGGAAGAATTCCAGGAATTTATTGATGTTCTAAATAGCCATCATAGATCCATAACGATAAAATTTGTGACACACACTGAAAGGATTGACTTTCTTGATGTAACAATCTTCAAGGGCCCAAACTTTAACACAAATGGGAAACTAGACTTAAAAGTATTCTTTAAAGAAACAGACACCCATGCCCTATTACACAAAACGTCCTTTCACCCGACACACTCCTACACAGGGATAGTCAAATCACAACTACTAAGATTCCATAGGATTTGCATGCAAAGAAGTGATTTCAAAATAGCTTGTAAAACACTATTTAAGGCCCTCAGACTAAGAGGATACACTAGGACATTCCTCCGGAAAGCTCAAAGTACCTTCTTAGAAATAAGAGTGCAGGATCCAGGTCCCAAATTGGCCCTGATAACCAGTTATTCAACACAGAGCACACTAGCCAACAACAGAATAAATTTTTGAGAACCGAACGGATGATCTTCTAAAAGATTATAAAATTATATCGGCCTACAGAAAAAACAAAAACCTTAAAGATTATCTAGTACACAGCAAGCTAAAAGAAATAACGCGTGTTAGAGATTAAACAACAAATAACAACCAGAACCAGCAACTGCATTTACTTAATCACATGTGAAAAATGTGGTTTACAATATGTCGGAGAAACGGGTAAAACAATAGGTACAAGGCTGGGACAACACAGATACAATATTAACAATGGAAAAAAGACATACACAAGGTTTGTGCAACATTTCATGGCTCACGGCATTGAAGCTCTAAAATGCGCTGGACTTCAACACAATCCCAATTGGACAGTAGGACAAAGACGTTTAAATGAAAAACAGTGGATTAAGAACCTCAACACGGATTTTCCTGGAGGCTTAAACATGCCTAAAATCAGATCTTGAACACAAAAAAAACTTAAACTCAGGATTAAACTGGAGAAATCTAAAAATGATTGGATCAGACTTCCTTCAGATACATGGCGAATGCATTTATTCCTTGCATTGTGCCTACACATGTTGCGACTTGCGGTCGCAACATGTGTAGGCACAGTGCACTGAAGTTTTTTAATTCCCCCCCCCCACCCCCCTGCTATTCATTTCAATGGAAGTTGCTCAGTGGCGTTTTGAAGTACCCTCTACTTCCGTATTTGCAAACCAAATTTTGGTCAACCAAATTTTGGTCGGCAAGTGCTAACGTTAATGTTAAACCCCAGCTGCACGGGGTTCGTGCTAAATGCACGGGCCCACCTGCAGTTCCAGCTCTGACCACTACATCTTTCGGCTTCAACGTTGGCCAGCCTTTCTGGGAGCTTGGTTGCCACCCTGCTTTTTCAATGTAAAGTGCAAACATGGCCGCCATGTAAATGTGGTCTATGGTAGTCTGTTCTAGCCCCAACTGTGATTGAGCCACGCTAGCAACTTAGGCCAAAACTTAACCTGTGCAAGCACACAAATCGTATTCTGGCAGAGTTTTCCAGTGCCTATGTATGAGAACAAATTCTCAGAATTGTGTAATGTCTTGATTTTCACATATATCAGTGAGCACTCCAACTTATGTCTCGGCTTGTGTTGGATACAATGTTTAGGAAGCGCATTTGTGACCATTGCGCTATGTCACGGTTAAGGACCCAAGTGCAGACGACCAGATGCAGGGCAGGTTTAATACAATTAATTTTTTCAATAATGCATGACGAACAAGGCTTGCAGGCAGAGGTCAATAGCAGGACAGCAGTCCTGACTAGACTAGGAACACAGAACACAATACAGATACTAAGATGAGACTCGGGCACTAGAAACATGGAACACAATACAGGAACTGATATAGGACTCAGGCACTATAGGAACACAGAATACTGTACAATAGAAACATACTGAATGCACAGACATTGGCTAGGCCCTAGCCGCTAGGGAGCTAATGCAGTAACGAAAGGTAACACTTAAAAAAATCTGGTGAAGAAACCACTGGGCATACAATTCAATCCAATTCAAAGGGCTTTATTGGCATGCGAAAACATACATTTACGTTGCCAAAGCAAAGGCATACATGATATAAACAAAAAATAATGAAGACAAGAAACAGCTACACCTAGGGAGAGACACAGCACAAGGAAATAACATGGCGGGAGCGAGGTAAGGACAGTAATATACTGTAGCTTATGACCTTATTAAGGTCATGATGGGGAATTGAACAAGATGAGCAATTAGGGGGAAATGTACAATATTGCCTGGTATAGGAATGCATATCGGAGTAAATAAAGGTTCCATGCCATCATGGACTATAGTTTTAAAATGTAATGAAAAATACATGTTGCTCGTAAGCGTTTGTGAAATTGTGCTTTATATTGTAGCTACATGCTACATGCGGCACACTCAAAATGGAATGGGGGTACCAGCATCATCATTCTCTGTACAACTGACTCCATTGAACAGGGTCTGAAGCCAATATTAGAAAGCGTGGGAACATAGGCTGCATGGGCCAACTGTTGAATTCATTGCATTGAAAAGAGGCAATAAAGAGAATGGGAGAGACGTATCAGCCAGTGCTGAGTGCGGGGGTGGAGGGCTAGGGACGGGAGCGTGTCAACAGCACTCCTGTCAAGAGGATATCCTCTCCACTCTGTCTGTGTCTCTCTCTCTCACTTGGAACAGCCAGCAGGGTTCACTCACAGGGTTGGATATCTATTGGACTGAATAACTAAATTCAGTGGAACTTAAATAGTGATGTCGTTGCTAATGTCTCTAACGTTAGTCAGTCAGTCAGTCAGTCAGTCAGTCAGTCAGTCAGTCAGTCAGACAGACAGACAGACAGACAGACAGACAGACAGACGTAAATAGACGTTTGTCACGCTGCTTGTTTTCCAAAAATGCAGCGCTCCCACATATTTGTGGCCAAAGACACATCGCTGCTTTCGTTCAAAATGTTTGCTTTGTGTGTGTGCATGTGTCTCACTCGGACACACGATATCGGTCCCTTATTGGCCAAGGGTTCCCACCGACAAACATATGCCGATTTGTTCACACACATATGACCGTTCATTGTCAATGGCATTTTTAATGTTTGTTCAGACAACACAAACATTAAAGCTGTATATAGGGCTAGAGCCCCTCAGGAAAAAACGTACTGATGCCCCTTTGTCAGCCAGCATCCAGCCTGCCAGTCAGTCACCCCCTGCCTGCCACTATGCACGCACGCACGCACGCACGCACGCACACACACACACACACACACACACACACACACACACACACACACACACACACACACACACACACACACACACACACACACACACACACACACACACACAGCAAAAACACACACACACAGCAAAAACACAGAGCAAAAACATGAGCTTTATGTGCCAAGCAGGTTGCAGTGACATCCCCTGATCTTGGCTGCTTTTGATGTGGCCCAGGGGATCGGCTGTCTTTCTGCTACCGCCAGCCCACGCCTCCCCCTCCCCCTCCCCTACTTTCACCGACACAATGCAAAAGAAAAAAGAAACCCAGAAAGAGAGCAAGATCCGCACCAAAGGCCAACCCCATTCAAAGACAAATCACGACACTACTACAGTGCTCTCTGGTTGAGATTGTCGTGATCACGGCTTTGCATATATCAACCCCCCACAGCAACTACCATGCCGACTAACTAGTGAATGCTGTGCTACTGTTATGATGTGGGGGTGGGTAGTGCGGTGGGGGGTGCCTCTTCAAAGAATTGCTCATTCGGAGTCTCACGCGTGTATGATATGGTGTGTAGTGAATTCAGTTTTTTTTTTTTTTGCTTGACTGTGTGGAGCAAATAAGCAACTTGTTCTGTTGCCATCTGGCCTGCCCACAGGCGAGTAGCCGAGGGGCTGAATAGCTTTCAACACCTTCCTCAAGCCTGCCAACGCTAGCCAACTGCTGACAATATAGTACTGTTAATTGATTTAGTGGCTGGCCCTACAGACACAGTGACTTATCTGGAATTGGTAATGACATCTGTAAACGATTGCTACTACCAGTGATTAGTTGATGTTTTTTTCTCTCTCACTCTCTTTTTTTCTGTCTTTGAGTGTGTGTGTGTGTGTGTGTGTGTGTGTGTGTGTGTGTGTGTGTGTGTGTGTGTGTGTGTGTGTGTGTGTGTGTGTGTGTGTGTGTGTGTCTTCTATAAGCAATGCTCACTTTGTTCTCATTGTCCGACTTGATCACAGGACCGATTTGCGTGATGTTTGGCCAAAATCAAACAATGTGTTTTGCAAAAATGTGAGTCCCAGGTCTCACAGTGAAACAATTAGAGCATCAATGCTGTAAGGGTATATACTGTAGACACATATTGATGCTCTACCCTTTCAGGCGTCTTTTAAAAACAATGAACTGTCACAACTCAGCTTAGCCCATTTCTTGACATGGGCAATTCAAATCACTTCTCCCCCCTCTCCCTTTCTCCCCCCTCTCCCCCTCTCCCTCCCTATATCTCTCTTTTTGCAGCATTCTGTTTGCAGACATTGTGGGATTCACCAGCTTGGCATCCCAGTGTACTGCTCAGGAGCTCGTCAAGCTCCTCAATGAACTCTTCGGGAAGTTTGATGAGCTGGCTACAGTAAGTGTGCCTCCTTCCTTCCACTGCACTGCATAGAACACTGAAATGGTCAGGGTAGGGATGTGGAGTAGGGCCCAAATGGTCAGGGTAGGGGTGTGGAGTAGGGCCCAAATGGTCAGGGTAGGGGTGTGGAGTAGGGCCCAAATGGTCAGGGTAGGGGTGTGGAGTAGGGCCCAAATGCAGGACAGGTAGGGGTGTGGAGTAGGGCCCAAATGCAGGACAGGTAGGCAGGCAAGTTTCAATAAAAATAAAATAATTAATAACCAACAATATGCTGACAAATCATGAACTCAAAGTGGCAAGGTAATGCAGAAGGCTCATAGACTAACCACTACACTATAGTGACAGAAACCTAACTAGACACAGGTGAACTCAAGCACAATGAACACATACGTATAGGCTGGGGCAAACAGGACACAGGTGAGGGTTAAATCAGGGTGGTTAGACAAGACAGGTAACAGCTATACAAGGGCGAATCATAACGCACAGGAACACTACAAGTTATACAACAGGTCGTTTCGAGGGAAGCAATCTAGCCGTGGTTCAAACGAGCACCACTCCACACCTAATCAAAACAAAGAATTCAGCTGCTCTGTTCTCCTAGAGTGCAGCAAACTCGGTGGCTATAGGCTAGCTAGTCTCTTGGGACATTTGTTGTCATATAGTGACTACATCTGTATATGTTTTTTCAGCGATTTTCTTATTTTTAAGGGTAACTGGTAGACCAGTAAGACGCCTGAGGGCAAGAAGCAATCTCGCCCTAAAGGGTGAGGTCACGTAACACTGGCTATATATGGAGCGTGTCTTGAGTGTATACAGGGTTTGAAGAGGTCAGATCAACATATGGAATGTCAGAATAGGTCAGCTCCCTATCTGAAGATCTAAGGGTGGCAGCGGAGGCAGTGTCTTGAGTGCACAGGGTTTGATGAGGGCCCAGGTAGGGCCGGGCCTTAATTGTCGGGCCTGTTGAGAACTCTAAATTACTTTGGGGCATGCCCGTCTAGAGTTTAAATGGACAGGTATCAGTCAAAAGGGAGACATCGAAGAGAAAGGATGGATGGGGAAGGATCAACATAACAGGAACAGAACAGAACAGAACAGAACAGGTTCTGACATAAATCCGTATACTAAATATTGATGACATCAGTGATTTCCATATATGGGCTTAATTGTGACAGCAGTTCGCATTTACTATGA
>NC_139701.1:33579878-33633019 GCF_964188405.1 Protomyctophum parallelum
TGACAAAGGCACTCTTGTGTAAAATTGTGAAAAACAAAGGCATTTTTTGCCTGACAAAAGTTAGAGGCACCATCACATTCCGGCAAAAGGCTTTAGTCATCCTGATGAAGACCTTTTGCGGCAACACGTTGGTTCATTTATTTTTATTTTTATATTTATTTTGTTGCTCTTTCACTAAAGAGCAACTCGTTTAGATTTTTCACTCATCCGCTTGAAAGTGGTGTCTCTCTGTGTTTCCTCTTTAAATGTTATTGAGAGCTACGAGTTCAATATTTCAGCTGATACACTCACACACACTGTTCTGTTCTGTTCTGTTCTGTTCTGTTCTGTTCTGTTCTGTTCTGTTCTGTTCTGTTCTGTTCTGTTCTGTTCTGTTCAGCTGATACACTCACACACACTGTTCTGTTCTGTTCTGTTCTGTTCTGTTCAGCTGATACACTCACACACACTGTTCAGCTGATACACTCACACACACTGTTCAGCTGATACACTCACACACACTGTTCTGCTGTACTTGGAGGAGGAGGAGGAGGAGGAGGAGGAGGACTGCTTTCCATTGACTATGTTAATTCCCTGTAGCCTTATGAAGGGGCCGTATGGATCCGTACGAACATCTGAACTATATGTTTGAACAGGGTAATTGCATTATTTATATCATCGGAAGGGTTTGGACAGTGTGATTGGCCAAAACTTGAAAAGACATTAATTGCCTGAGG
Organism: Protomyctophum parallelum; assembly: GCF_964188405.1. NCBI lineage: Eukaryota > Metazoa > Chordata > Actinopteri > Myctophiformes > Myctophidae > Protomyctophum > Protomyctophum parallelum. Next base: position 33,580,595 of record NC_139701.1, read on the forward strand.
AGAGCCGACCTCCAAGGACTGTCTAAAGAGGACGAGACGCGAAGACCGTACGAGCGACACCATGTTGCTTCATGGAAGAAAAGAAGCATGCGCAATGGGCTATATGCAGCCAACACTTCCGCGTTTAGCCCCATATGTGACCTCTCCCTACGCTCATTCTGTATCTCCGAGATGAGGTCACACCCTGGGCCCACCGCGGTTCAGAAACGGCGCATGTTTCCACAAGGAACGATTCTTACCATTTTCTGCACAATGAATCCAAAAAGTGAAGGGGCAGAAAAGGTTTACACTAATTCAAACTTAGCAACGCCAAAGAAAATCCAACTTTAGCGTCACAGCGGTTGTTTAGCATGTTTTTCATTGAAGTTGAAAAGCGCTAGCGCCTCCCCGGCGCCTCCCCTGGTCGAAAATTTCCAACTGACTTCAGTTCACTCGACATGCACGCGCACACGCACAGCTTCCTTGATAAACATAGAAGTGGCTGACTAAACAACCGCTGAAACGCTCGTGTAACCGTTTAAACTTGGACGTTGCTAAGTTTGAATTAGTGTAAAACTTTTTTAGCTCTTCACTTTTTGGATTCATTGTGCAGAAAAGGGTAAGAAGCGTTCCTTGTGGAAACATGCGCCGTTTCTGAACCGCGGTGGGAGGTGCCCAGGGTGTGGCCTCATCTCGGAGCTACAGAATGAGCGTAGGGAGAGGGCACATATGGGGCTATTCCGCGTTCAGATTCCTTTGTTATCAACTGCCATGGAGCCCCATGGAGCAACATGGTGTCGCCTGTACGGTCTTCGCGTCTCATCCTCTTTAGACAGTCCTTGCCGACCTCCAGGAAGTACCAACACCTCTGAACTCCCTCTCAGTGATCATGCATAAACAAGAATCGATGAACATCAATTAATTACCAGCTGCCTTATTATATCTGCAGAATTGTGCTATGAAATGTAAATATCTGTGTCTATGTGTATCTGTGTGTGTGGAAACAACAACAGGATCTGCAGCCACACGCACGCACACACGCACACACGCACACAGTGTCCCTCTGGGCTTTGCTGTCTGTAGTGTAAAATAGCCTATCTAGAAGCTCATAAAGAATTGTCAATAAGTCATAGTTATTGTTACTATACTTTAGTTCTTTGTCGTGCATATTTGTACCTTAGTAGTGGGACTTTCTGTAGTGGGTTTTTCTGTCTGTATAGTGTGCAGAGTCTGCACATGCATTCGCATCACGCAAGTCGTTAATGCGTGCCGTTTATTTTCCATACGTGTTGTTGCTTGCTATCGCTGGCTCTTCATGCCGTTCACTTCACGTTGATGCGTGTAGTGTGTAGAGTGTGCACATGCATTCGCTCGTTGATGCGTGCCGTTTATTATCCATAATGTGTTGTTGCTGGCGTCAATTTCCACATGGCTAGTGTTGGCGCACGTGTGTATGTTTTCTCTTCGCTATGTTGTGGTCCCATTGGCCAGAGACGAGGCAGCCGTGTTAGGCTGGAGCTGTCCCATCCCATTGACCATAGGCAGCCAATCAGGACTATGCATTCAGTATGACTATAGGTCCTCCGTTGGTCGTCTACATTTCATGAGCGATGTTTCAGCAGTAGCTAAAGCAGCTGGTAAAAAAACATGACAAATTGGATCACATCGGAATGATATGATAGGGCGGCTGTGGCTCAGGAGGTAGAGCAGGTCGTCCAATGATCCCTGGTTTCGGCGGTTCGAATCCCGGCTCCTCCTATCCACATCTCGAAGTGTCCTTGGGCAAGACATTGAACCCTACATTGCCTCCAATGAGTCGATCGGTGTGTGCGAATGTGGGAAGTGAGGACGCTGGCGTCGACTGTTCGCCGCTTCACCTCCCAATGTATAAATGAACCATTGTAAAGCGCTTTGAAAAGCGCTATAAAATGCAATTAATTATTATTATATTTATTATTATATCCAGGTGTCAGTGGTTCCAGACCTACGTATAGCGAGCTACAGTTAATGCTGGGTGGATTCATTGATCAGTGCATTATAGGCCGAACTGTCTTCTCTTTAATAATCCAGCTGAACGGTCCAAATTCCTTTGGTTGGACAAATAACTACAAAATGTTCTGTGCCTCCGAGATGTCCTGACTATAGCTCAAGTACTTTATCTACTGTAATTGGTCAGAAGTTGTCAATTGGCATGTCCATCCGACCTTTTTTTTCTGTTGGCTATTGTTCGCAAATTCGCAATGTTCGGTATGGCTCTCTGTAAAGTATTGAAGAATATGGGATTCCATAATTATACAATGATCTTCTTCCTTGTGTGATTGACATGCTCTTGTGTCCTTCTGCAGTAGACCTATTTTTGGTGATTAGCACCTACGAGGGTGTCGGCCGAGAAGGAGCCGAATTCCGGTGGCTATTTGTATAACAAAGGAGTTTGAGACAGACTGGTTGATCAAACACTTGCCACTAATAATATGCAAACCAATGTCGACCCCCCACGCCAATGTAGAGTGCTTAAAGTAGTGACCAAGGATACAATCAGTTGTCAGTCGTGGCGCAAGCCTACATGGGAGACGTCAGCCACTTTGCTGGCTGGCGTGAGTCTGTCTATGCTCTGTAAGCTGTACTTCGTTGAAATAAACATCTTGGAACTTCATCTCGTCTCATGTCTGCCGTGCACAATTCTCCTCTGTATGGTATGAAATATACTTCAGAATGCCACCACCTTCTGACTCTCTCTTTTTGTTTGTTAATTTGTGTGTGTGTGCTCGCGCACGTGTGTGTGTGTGTGTGTGTGTGTGTGTGTGTGTGTGTGTGTGTGTGTGTGTGTGTGCGTGCGTGTCTCAGGAGAACCACTGCAGACGTATTAAGATCCTGGGTGATTGCTACTACTGTGTGTCAGGGCTGACCCAGCCCAAGGCAGACCATGCTCACTGCTGTGTGGAGATGGGCCTGGACATGATTGACACCATAGCGTGAGTGACCTGCACCCGTTATACATGCACCCAGACAAACTCACATGCACGCATGTGCAAACTCACAGTGCGTGCATACTCAAACGCGAACACTGATCTATTAACGTCAAGGACTCAAAGCAGAAGTACAACTTAATGAAGGTGTGTGACTTCAGTCCAGAAATGTTCATGCAGGCAGCCAGGCACGCATATAAGTCTTAATAGTTAATACAGTGAAAAATCACCCTTCACAAATAGCCGCCGCTTCGGTGCACGCACACGCACACACACACACACACACACACACACACACACACACACACACACACACACACACACACACACACACACACACACACACACACACACAAACCTGCACCAAAAGCTCTGTGCTCACACAAACACACACAGGCACTATAGCTGGATGTGCTGTGTGAGCGTGTAGCCTGTCATGTTGTGTTCCTGCTGTTCTGTATGAACGGATGTGGCCGCCGTGGAAGCGCTTTATCTCTCAGGACAGGTGTATGCACGTGCAGTCGCACGCGCGCAAGAGCGTGCACACACACACACACAGACACACACACACACACACACACACACACACACTCATCCCTCTGCAGGTGACATCGCTGCCTCAGACTGACGGACACACTCTCGTCCTCCCCACCTTCCTTCTGCCTTCGTCTCTCTCTTTCTCTCTCAATTCAATTTCAATTCTCTCTCTCTCTCTCTCTCTCTCTCTCTCTCTCTCTCTCTCTCTCGCTCTCCCCTGCTCTGTTTGTCTCATCTCCCGCTGTTTGATGAGAGGCTTTGTACAGTGATTTACTGGAGAAGAGAGGCTTTATAAAAAATCCAGCTTCATCTCCTCCAAGCATAGCTGCAAGAGTGGGTGCGCACGTGCACACACACGTGCACACACTCTCACACACACACACACACACACACACACACACACACACACACACACACACACACACACACACACACACACACACACACACACACACACACACACAAACACACACACGTGCACGATCAGGCATGCATGAAGAATCAGAATCAGAATCATCTTTATTGTCACATCAGCGTGCAGGCCCATGATATATCTACAGTACATTAACAAGACACATTCGTACAAGTGCACGAATGTGTCACAGACACAACCACATATAGTAGGCTATACTATACAGGAGTTTTTTTATTTCTATTTCATATAATCACTCACTCACTCACTCAAGCCTATTTAGTGTAAAAACGTTTGGCCACAGAGAGGCTATACAACGCTATGGAGAAGATCTCAGGTGGAGACGTTTGGCCACAGAGAGGCTATACAACGCTATGGAGAAGATCTCAGGTGGAGACGTTTGGCCACAGAGAGGCTATACAACGCTATGGAGAAGAGCTATATTTAGCCCTTTCTAATGGAACAGGCAGGTGGGGCTGTCTCACCGCCACTGGTGGGAAGTAACTATAAGCACATTTACTCAATTACCGGTACTGTAAATAAGTACTTTTATTTATGTACTTTTACTTTACTTGAGTGTGTCCATTTTTCAATACTGTACAACTCAGATATCTCTCTACTAGAGTGACGTCTTCAGTCACTATAGTTATTGTAGGCCTATACTTTCCAGATTTAGATTCTATATTTAATACAAAGCATACAGCCACTTTAATATAGCCTAAACCCTATTTTATACTATTTTAACCACTTGAGCCCTAGGGTCGCTGTTCTTGGATAAACATATGACATGTCATTGTTTTATTTATTTAATTGTTTTCATCTCTATTCAACCAGGGGCCTATATTTCACGAAACATGGATTAGAGATTAAACCGGTTTCATTAAAACTGGTTAATCTTGCCAGATTAATTTAGGCAGTTAACCTGGATATGTTGAGTCTTGATTCGGTTTCATGAAAGCAATGCCACACTAGTTACCAAACCATGGAAACTAATGCTGTGGATTTAGCCTCAATAGCCTGCTCCGGACCAGGCTAACAGCCAGGTTTAACCTAATCCTGATGTCTTTACTGTTCATTAAGCAGTCAATCTGATCACAAATCAATGATTTTTTCCACACTTATTCAATTATTATGGGTTTATGTTGCCTTATTTTTATCGAAGAAGCCAGGCTGTCTATTCTGACAGGCTTTATGATCCTGGCTCGCCAAATCCGCCCATTCTAATCCTCGCTTGGCTTTAGTGGAACGGAATAAACCAGGCTGTACAGACCAGGATTTAACAAACCTGGTTTTGTCTTAAATCCTGGATTAGTTCATCCAAGTTTCGTGAAATAGGCCCCAGGCAAAGCAAGAATAACAACACATTACAACTTCAGCCTGGTAAAAGGCAAGGCCTCTTTAGTGAGAGCGGAAAGGGGGATAAAATAAATCAACAATCAGATCACAACTGTAAAAAAAAAACACAAAGCATTCAAAGCAATCATTTAGAAATGTCAGCAAAACTATTTTGTGTAGAGCGAAAACAGGAGTGCCCCATGCAGGGAGGTCACCAACATGTCCAGAGTACACAGACAAATGTCTCCAAATGTGGTCTTGTCCGTGGCAACGTTTTAGTTTTTCTGTTTTACACACCAATAATGTTCTTATTTTGATCATAACACTTAGGCCTACTTACTGAATGTCAAATCCCCAGTGTTACTCTCAGAGTTACAGACCTGTTATGGTCATTCAGGGTTATCTATGTATGTGTTTCTGGTAATATTATAGTCCACTCATTTTGTATGTCCGTGGCAAAAATGGAATGTTGACATTGATGTACACCGCAAGCCAACATGGCGATGACCAAGCCCCCAGTAAACGTTGAAGATGCCACTACCTACTGGCGAAATGTGGAATTGCAGCACTTTAATGGAGGTGGATGGACGTTCATGACGTCACGTGCGTAAATTGAGGTCCGGGGCTAGGCTAGGCTAAACTTCCGCTCGCTCGAGCCATTGAGTTATAATTATACTTCCGGAAGTCTTCCAGGTGCTTCAAAACGCCACTGAGCAACTTCCACTGAAATGAATAGCGGGGGGGGGGGGGGGCTAACGCTCCGGTTCGGTCTCTATCCTTTATAGCTCTATGGCGATGACCCCTGCTCCCATGTTTGAGACATGCTCCTGTTCTTATGGCCCCCCTGCAGGTCAGTGGTGGAGGCGACTGAGGTGGACCTCAACATGCGCGTGGGGCTGCACACAGGCCGAGTGCTGTGCGGCGTGCTGGGCCTGAGGAAGTGGCAGTACGACGTGTGGTCCAACGACGTCACACTGGCCAACGTGATGGAGGCAGGCGGCCTGCCTGGGTCAGTACCATCCGCCTCCTCGCACCCTTACAACAATGTTTCTCTCTTTTTGTTTTGTGTTCAATATCAATTTAGCCGATAATGATACCGATATTTGTTTATTTAGTAATTGGTGTTATTATTTCCCCCTTTTGTGCCAGGGAAACAAATACATCTGAAATAACTGTTAAGTATAAGCAGAAACACAATATAATTGCCTTGATGCCAAGTAACATTAAATAACATTAAGTGTCAATACGCGTCAGCTGGACAGTGACACACCTCAGCTGTGCTGAACTGAAAGTGACTGGAGTTAGTTAAACAAAAGCCCTTGAATATGACATGATATATGTTTATTGTGATTATGGTAAACTTACATAGCTTTCAATCACAAACACCATGGAGTAAAAATTCGATACCGATATTTACAGATAATGGCAAATATTGTTTATGCGGACGATATATCAGTGTAGCCCTAATCTTTTTTATTTGTAAGACTTTCCAGTTTCATATGCATGATTAGGCCACGGACCCCCAAAACTCTGAGAGTTAAAAAATGGAACCAAACACAACAACGCTGATCACAGCCAAACAAATCCGGGGATTGATGAGATTAATTCAGAAAAGGTGACAGTGTCGTTCAAATGTAGCAAAAGCTACAGCAGATCTCCAAGCTCACAACTTGTAGATCGTAAAAACTCGTTACTGAAACCGTGGTTTTGTGTCTTCAAGGTGTCAGCGCCGACATCGACATTATGGAATGAATAGTTTTGAGACACACGTACAGGTCATAATGATTTATGCGTTGTGAGGCACACACACATCATAATGATTTATGAGTTCTGAGGCACACACACATCATAATGATTTATGAGTTCTGAGGCACACACACATCATAATGATTTATGAGTTCTGAGGCACACACACATCATAATGATTTATGTCACCTAATACAAATCTAGGGAAATGTCCACGTTTGCATTAATATAATAGTTTCTGAAGCCTTAACTTCTTAATACTCTATAGCACTATACTATACTATAGCAGCGACAAAAAACTACACCAATCTGCCTTTTCTGGCCCCCTCATGCCTACTGTTTTCTGTCTCCTCCACCTGTGTGTGTGTGTGTGTATGTGTGTGTGTGTGTGTGTGTGTGTGTGTGTGTGTGTGTGTGTGTGCGTGCGTGCGTGCGTGCGTGCGTGCGTGCGTGCGTGCGTGCGTGCGTGCGTGCGTGCGTGCGTGCGTGCGTGCGTGCGTGTGTGTGTGTGTGTTTGCAGTAAGGTGCACATCACCAGGACCACTCTGGAGTGTCTGAATGGAGACTATGAGGTGGAGCCAGGCTTTGGCCACGATAGGCACTCCTTCCTTCAGAAGCATCAAATAGAGACGTTCTTTATTGTGCCATCTCACAGACGCAAGGTGAGAATCAGAATCACTTTTATTGTACACATCACAGGTTTACAGGTGTAAGGAAGTGGGTGAAAATACTTTTGTCCAAGCCTCACCATTCATACTTTTTAAAACGGAAAGGAAAATAACTGGTCAAAAGTCAAATTTGAGATCTGTCCATTTATCATGGCAGGTATGTACATGAGGTTAGATGTACGGTGAATTATGTTCCTGAGCTCCATCAGATTGACAGATTCTTTGCTTTCAGTCTCCAGTAAATACTTTGTTTGTCCCTTTTCTGTGTGTTCATTTCTCCAGATTTTCCCAGGGCTGATACTGTCAGACATCAAGCCGGCCAAAAGGATGAAGTTTAAGACGGTGTGCTATTTGCTGGTGCAGCTCATGCACTGTCGCAAGATGTTCAAGGCTGAGATCCCCTTCTCCAACGTCTTGACCTGCGAGGACGACGACAAGGTGTGTGTCGGAAATGCCGATATACGATCAAAATACAAGCATGAATGAATCGATCCTGTGAGGGCAAGGTTAGAGTTAAAACGGCAGTACAAACATGTATATTGATCCAAGCTGGAACATAATCATTTGATTCCAATCATGCTCTGAGAATACAGTGAATGCTTTTAAGATGTTCAAGTACTAGTCCTGATCCAGAATCGTGTGGGAAGTATAGATGAATAGTGGTAGATTGAGGTGTGGTCCTGCTCCTGACATCTGCTATTATACTGATTGATTCATTATGAGATGAAACAACACAAGATAAGACAACATTTGAATAACCAGTAGCCAACTTTTTGAAAATAAATAAGTATACAAATATAGAGGGTACTAACCATTTTGCATGGTCAATATACCAGTAAAACTTTGTAACTATAAATGCATTGTAGTTTGATCTTTGTGCGTCTGATTGCGTGTGTGTGAGTGTGTGAGTGTGCGTGTGTGCGTGCGTGCGTGCGTGCGTGCGTGCGTGCGTGCGTGCGTGCGTGCGTGCGTGCGTGCGTGCGTACGTACGTACGTGCGTGTGTGTGTTCAATGCTTGTGTATTTCTGTAAAGTATAGGGATATCCTTTTAATGGGTTGTACAGTACATTGTCATACATGTCCAATGCTGATGTAGTGAAATCCTGTTTGATCTCCTAATCTCTCTCTCTCTCACTCTCTCATTCTCTCCACACACACACACACACACACACACACACACACACACACACACACACACACACACACACACACACACACACACACACACACTGATCTACACTAATCTGGATTTCTAGATTTCTTGTGTAAGCGTACTGATTCATTCTATGCCTCTGTTATGGACAGTAGTATAAAAGGAAGATTGTGCCACAGATATACTATTGCGATATTTGTGCATCTGTGCGTGCGTGCGTGCGTGCGTGCGTGCGTGTAAACCAGTGGTGAGTCAGAGATGAGTCAGAGTTGTGGTGGTGGCATAGCTGAGCTCTTCAGAAATAGCCCTGTAGACTGTTGGAGTGGGGCCAGTCATTAACAGCCTCCTTTGTCATCACTTCTAATGCTATTAGTTACAGTGCTCTCCTGCTGTATTGTTGTTTCCTAAACTTTCTAAAGCTTGCAAATGGTTCTGGCCCGGCATCCACAATAACCCGGCCACCGCTGGGTACCGAAACCTGAACCAATGGTCAATGCGACGCCAGCGCAATAATCACGGAAATGCCGGGCAAGCTGATAACATAGAACACGAGAGGACATGTAACGTCATTTGAACTTTCGACACTGTTTCATCAACTCAATGTTGACACAATGTAGCCTGGAAAGCAAACGAATCTGCCATTGCAAACAATTGCACCGCTCAGTTGTGATCAGATTTCACTCCCTCCGAAGTAGTGAGGGACCAACCAACCAGGGTCCAGCATTCTTTTTTTACCCGCTCCTTGGAAATGCATTTTCCACACCGAGATTCCAGACTAATATCTACTACGCAGATGATATTTTGGAAAATCTCTGGCGTTCTCTGCGTCTACACAAAAATCTCTCCGTCCACATCACAATATAGTTAACCCATTTTGGGCGGGAACCCCTTTTGGTGTTGCATTATGTAATGCTTTAGCTATTGAAAAATAGCAGATCTACAAGCTCATAGGGCACCGAGTGGCACGCTACGAGCTTGTAGGTCTGCTATTTTTGAAGAATCAGGAAAAGTGACATGAAAGTGTTTGAGAACAACTGACATAGAAAAACTGCTTTTTCAAGAAAACAGTCAGGATTTAGAAGACATTTGCAGAATCGTTCCCAGGTCAAAATGGGTTGAAGTGACGTAGCCAGCCAAAAACTCAGTTTGTCTTTGTCTTATACTGTATATGTCTATAGAATCCCTCGTGAACCAAATGCTTCACTGTTTGCGGATTGAGGTTGTATGTGGTCTTTCTCAGAGGAGGGCCTTGCGGACCGCGCCAGAGAAGATGAGGAGCCGGACGTCCTTCTCGGCCGGCGCTGTGCAGCTCCCGCCGGGGGCGCGGGTCAACCGCTACATCGGCCGGCTCATCGAGGCCCGGCAGACGGAGTCTACGTCGGACTTCAACGTCGTCACCCTGTCCTACAGGAACAGAGACAGGGAGCGCACGGTGAGGATTGAGGACACGCCTCTGCAAATATGCACACACGCACGCACACGCATGCACAGACGCACAAAAATAGGAGGGGGCCGCATAAGGACTCCTGGGGTACCTCGCTCAGTAACTGGAGTGTTGAGGGTTTAAGTGATTGAATGCTTCGTGACTCCATCCTCTGCTTTTTCTTCCTCTCTCTTTGTCTCTCTCGTATTACATACACGACACAGGCGTGCGTGCGTGCGTGCGTGCGTGCGGAACCCACCCACTGTCTCAGGAGGTGGGTATAGCTAATGATTTGGGAGCATCTGAGATTACACACGTGTTATCTTTCTCCTGTGTGAGCGTGGGTAGAGATATAAAGAAGACACAACTGGGAAATTGTATGTGCGTGCGTGCGTGCGTGCGTGCGTGCGTGCGTGCGTGCGTGCGTGCGTGCTCATGGCCTTAGGTGCATGAGCATGCCAAACCAAATGCTCAATTGTGCTTTAATTGTCACATATTTAACTTCTTGCAGACGACTGATACTCGGGGGAAATTCACATTGTCACCAGTTACTAAGTATGATGAAACGATTAGCTTGGCAACATGGAGAGAATGAGGTATAAGCATTAGAAGGCAGACCAGACGCTCACATTGGTCTCATCAGACTGACTCAGTGCCGCAGCGTGGCGGCGCGCACAAAATGATCTGCTCCATCGTTTAAGGCGTAGTGCCTTATTCATGCTCAACATCTGGTCTGGGGGACCACCAGGGGGTCCAGATGGATCCTTATCAGGATCCATCTGAGGGCCCTATTTATGCATTTATTTCCAGGTCTCATGCGGTAATGAAGTCATAACACCACCATCTTATGTGCAATTGCTATTTTACAAGTAGCGCTGAACGCAAACACTTGAGGCTTAAGTCTACCAGCTTATTTAACTCCTGGGGAAGTGTTCATATGTTAATTAAGGTTGCTATGCGGTATCTGCTATTTTAACCCTTGACTTAACGAGACTCATCGCATAGCACTAAGACATGGTCAGGACCACATCCTAAACGCAAAAATAAATCTTTGGTTGTATAGGACACCCTGGCAGTTTAACTCGGCCACACTCTATTCTCAAGTGATTTAATTGTTTAATTGTTAATCTCTGAAGTGTCTGTTTATTATCAATATATTTACATTCCCATATATGGGCTAAATATTGATGCCATCAGGGATCTATATGGGCTAAATATTGATGCCATCAGGGATCTATATGGGCTAAATATTGATGCCATCAGGGATCTATATGGGCTAAATATTGATGCCATCAGGGATCTATATGGGCTAAATATTGATGCCATCAGGGATCTATATGGGCTAAATATTGATGCCATCAGGGATCTATATGGGCTAAATATTGATGCCATCAGGGATCTATATGGGCATAACAGGGATTGTATTTGCGCATCGTCTGGGAATGCCCATTTATGGACCTTTTTCTTTTCTTTTTTCTATTTCTTAATACATACAGGATAGCTGAGAAGCAGGATTTAAACTATTATCTGTTGTCATGTCAGATGTACATTTGCTGACTCCGAGCCAGGCCATGACGTGATGTCACGATGCGTGACCATATATGGAGGCGTGACTGACTGACGGGAAATGCACAGTTTCATATAAACTGCCCGACCTGTGGTCACAATCATTGTAATATAATTACCAAAGACGCCCTGAGGGCGAGAAGAGTGCACGCATCCGCCTGGCAGACTGCTGGGCGAGCGCTGGCGCTTTGGCATGGGGGGTCAGACCAACATATCTTTGGCATGGGGGGTCAGACCAACATATCTTTGGCATGGGGGGTCAGACCAACATATCTTTGGCATGGGGGGTCAGACCAACATATCTTTGGCATGGGGGGTCAGACCAACATATCTTTGGCATGGGGGGTCAGACCAACATATCTTTGGCATGGGGGGTCAGACCAACATATCTTTGGCATGGGGGGTCAGACCAACATATCTTTGGCATGGGGGGTCAGACCAACATATCTTTGGCATGGGGGGTCAGACCAACATATGGAATGAATTCTATACTGGCATGGGGGGTCAGAACAACATATGGAATGAATTCTATACTGGCATGGGGGGTCAGACCAACATATGGAATGAATTCTATACTGGCATGGGGGGTCAGACCAACATATGGAATGAATTCTATACTGGCATGGGGGGTCAGACCAACATATGGAATGAATTCTATACTGGCATGGGGGGTCAGAACAACATATGGAATGAATTCTATACTGGCATGGGGGGTCAGAACAACATATGGAATGAATTCTATACTGGCATGGGGGGTCAGACCAACATATGGAATGAATTCTATACTGGCATGGGGGGTCAGAACAACATATGGAATGAATTCTATACTGGCATGGGGGGTCAGACCAACATATGGAATGAATTCTATACTGGCATGGGGGGTCAGACCAACATATGGAATGAATTCTATACTGGCATGGGGGGTCAGAACAACATATGGAATGAATTCTATACTGGCATGGGGGGTCAGACCAACATATGGAATGAATTCTATACTGGCATGGGGGGTCAGACCAACATATGGAATGAATTCTATACTGGCATGGGGGGTCAGAACAACATATGGAATGAATTCTATACTGGCCATTTGGCCATATATGGAGCGTGTCTTGAGTGTACAGTATTTGATGAGGTCAGATCATATGGAATATATAGAATGTCAGAACAGGTCAGCTCCATATGCAGATCTAAGGGTGGCAGCGGGGGCAGTGTCTTGAGTGTACAGGGTTTGATGAGGTCTGGCCATATATGGAGCGTGTCTTGAGTGTGGGTTTGATGAGGTCAGATCAACATGGAATGTCAGAATAGGTCAGCTCCATATATGGAGATATAAGGGTGGCAGCGGGGGAAGTGTGCTGCGGCTGCACTAATAACTTGAATGGACAGGTGTCAGTCAAAAGGGAGACATCGAAGAGGATGGACAGGTGCGGTCGGATCAACATAATTATGGAATGTCAGAACAGGTCAGCTCCATATATGGAGATCTAAGGGTTTGAGGTTTGAGGTCAGATGTAGAGTTGCTGGCCGGCTCCATATATGTAGATCTAGGTGATGATCCAGTCTTCTCCATGTATGGAGATCCAGGGATTGATGAGGTCAGTGTCAGGATCTTCATATATGGAGACGGCTATGGAGCGTGTCAGACTGACGACCATATACAGTATGGTGCCGTGACTCTGGGAGGAGTTGCTAAAGCTTGCTTTCTACTTGGTTGCACATTGTGTGAGACACCAGCGAGCATATACACTCAGCTATGTCAAACTCAAGGCCCGGGGGCCAAATCAGGCCCGTGAATGAATTATCTTTGGCCCGCGGGATGATATTTAATTAGTATTAGAACTGGCCCTCTGGTATATTGCACGGACCACCATAATACTACAAGTCCCACAATGCTCTGCGAGTGCATTGTCACGTATCGAGGGCCCGCAAGTGCAAGCATGTGTCTTCTCTTCACTATTGATCAGCAGTGAAATTATATCACTTGTGGTCAACTTTCAGCTACCCCTCTCCCAAACAATGGCCCGTGTGTTGAAACACAGTCCGGCCCTCGACTTGTACCAATTTCTTTATTTTGGCCCACTGTGTATTTGAGTTTGACATCCTTGTACAGTAACGGAAACAGCCTTCATCATAGCTCATTGTCCGCTTTCTCTCTCTCTCTCTCTCTCTCTCTCTCTCTCTCTGCCTGAGTTGTAAGCTTGCAAAACCAAAAATATATTTATATTCTGTATCTTTGTATTGTGTAGTTGATTGATTGTGGAGTGATTTGGATAGATTTTCTGTAACTAAATGAGCTAATTTTGGAAAGCTGTGGTTTTAATAAATCTCTCTCTCTCTCTCTCTCTCTCTCTCTCTCTCTCTCTCTCTCTCTGTCTCTCTCTCTGTCTCTCTCTCTCAGTATCACCAGGTGGACGATGATCATTTCATCAGTGCAGTGGTTCTGTCTCTGATCCTTGTTACACTGTTTGGCCTTATCTATCTGCTAATGATCCCACAGTAAGTGCAAAGACACATGCACACGCATGCACGCACAACCACGCACGCACACAAGGTTTGTTCATTTGTGTGATGGAAAATAATTGATATAAGGTATCAAGGACTCTATTTCCGTGCTAAACCCCTTATCCCTATAAACCAGCGGTTCCCAACGTGGGGTCCGCGGACCCCTAGGGGTACGCGACGCATAGCCAGGGGGTACCCAAGCCCCCTCAAAAAAAAAAAAAAAAAAAAAAAAGTTTTTTTTCTTTTTTTTTTTTTTTTGAGGGGGCTTGTGAATCATGGTGTGTGTGTGTGATATGAAATGTCCAGTACCTCCCAAAGTGCCACCCAAGTGTCTTCCCTGCAGTGTCTGCCCAGTGCCTCCCCAGTGTCTGCCCAGTGGCTCCCCAATGTCTCCCCAGTGGCTGCAGTTTCTCCCCAGTGCCTCCCCGGTGCCTTCCCAGTGCCTCCTGCAGTGTCCCCTCAGTGCTTCCCCAGTGCCTCCCCAGTGCCTCCCCAGTGTCCCCCTGAGTGCCTCCCCAGTGTCTCCCCAGTGTCTCCCCAGTGCCTCCCCAGTGCCTCCCCAGTGCCTCCCCAGTGTCTCCCCAGTGCCTCCTGCAGTGTCTCCCCAGTGTCCCCTCAGTGCCTCCCCAGTGTCCCCCTGAGTGCCTCCCCATGCTCCCCAGTGTCCCCCTGAGTGCCTCCCCATGCTCCCCAGTGTCCCCCTGAGTGCCTCCCCATGCTCCCCAGTGTCTCCCCAGTGTCTCCCCAGTGCCTTCCCAGTGTCTCCCCAGTGCCTCCCCAGTGCCTCCCCAGTGTCTCCCCAGTGCCTCCCCAGTGTCTCCCCAGTGCCTCCCCAGTGTCCCCTCAGTGCCTCCCCAGTGTCCCCCTGAGTGCCTCCCCATGCTCCCCAGTGTCCCCCTGAGTGCCTCCCCATGCTCCCCAGTGTCCCCCTGAGTGCCTCCCCATGCTCCCCAGTGTCTCCCCAGTGTCTCCCCAGTGCCTCCCCAGTGTCTCCCCAGTGTCTCCCCAATGTCTCCCCAGTGGCTGCAGTTTCTCCCCAGTGCCTCCCCGGTGCCTTCCCAGTGCCTCCTCCTTTTTTTTTGAGGGGGCTTGTGAATCATGGTGTGTGTGTGTGATATGAAATGTCCAGTACCTCCCAAAGTGCCACCCAAGTGTCTTCCCTGCAGTGTCTGCCCAGTGCCTCCCCAGTGTCTGCCCAGTGGCTCCCCAATGTCTCCCCAGTGGCTGCAGTTTCTCCCCAGTGCCTCCCCGGTGCCTTCCCAGTGCCTCCTGCAGTGTCCCCTCAGTGCTTCCCCAGTGCCTCCCCAGTGCCTCCCCAGTGTCCCCCTGAGTGCCTCCCCAGTGTCTCCCCAGTGTCTCCCCAGTGCCTCCCCAGTGCCTCCCCAGTGCCTCCCCAGTGTCTCCCCAGTGCCTCCTGCAGTGTCTCCCCAGTGTCCCCTCAGTGCCTCCCCAGTGTCCCCCTGAGTGCCTCCCCATGCTCCCCAGTGTCCCCCTGAGTGCCTCCCCATGCTCCCCAGTGTCCCCCTGAGTGCCTCCCCATGCTCCCCAGTGTCTCCCCAGTGTCTCCCCAGTGTCTCCCCAGTGCCTCCCCAGTGCCTCCCCAGTGTCTCCCCAGTGCCTCCCCAGTGTCTCCCCAGTGCCTCCCCAGTGTCCCCTCAGTGCCTCCCCAGTGTCCCCCTGAGTGCCTCCCCATGCTCCCCAGTGTCCCCCTGAGTGCCTCCCCATGCTCCCCAGTGTCCCCCTGAGTGCCTCCCCATGCTCCCCAGTGTCTCCCCAGTGTCTCCCCAGTGCCTCCCCAGTGTCTCCCCAGTGTCTCCCCAGTGCCTTCCCAGTGCCTCCCCAGTGTCCCCCTGAGTGCCTCCCCATGCTCCCCAGTGTCCCCCCAGTGCCTCCCCAGTGCCTTCCCAGTGCCTCCCCAGTGTCCCCTCAGTGCCTTCCCAGTGCCTCCCCAGTGTCCCCTCAGTGCCTTCCCAGTGCCTCCCCAGTGTCTGCCCAGTGGCTCCCCAATGTCTCCCCAGTGGCTGCAGTTTCTCCCCAGTGCCTCCCCGGTGCCTTCCCAGTGCCTCCTGCAGTGTCCCCTCAGTGCTTCCCCAGTGCCTCCCCAGTGCCTCCCCAGTGTCCCCCTGAGTGCCTCCCCAGTGTCTCCCCAGTGTCTCCCCAGTGCCTCCCCAGTGCCTCCCCAGTGCCTCCCCAGTGTCTCCCCAGTGCCTCCTGCAGTGTCTCCCCAGTGTCCCCTCAGTGCCTCCCCAGTGTCCCCCTGAGTGCCTCCCCATGCTCCCCAGTGTCCCCCTGAGTGCCTCCCCATGCTCCCCAGTGTCCCCCTGAGTGCCTCCCCATGCTCCCCAGTGTCTCCCCAGTGTCTCCCCAGTGTCTCCCCAGTGCCTCCCCAGTGCCTCCCCAGTGTCTCCCCAGTGCCTCCCCAGTGTCTCCCCAGTGCCTCCCCAGTGTCCCCTCAGTGCCTCCCCAGTGTCCCCCTGAGTGCCTCCCCATGCTCCCCAGTGTCCCCCTGAGTGCCTCCCCATGCTCCCCAGTGTCCCCCTGAGTGCCTCCCCATGCTCCCCAGTGTCTCCCCAGTGTCTCCCCAGTGCCTCCCCAGTGTCTCCCCAGTGTCTCCCCAGTGCCTTCCCAGTGCCTCCCCAGTGTCCCCCTGAGTGCCTCCCCATGCTCCCCAGTGTCCCCCCAGTGCCTCCCCAGTGCCTTCCCAGTGCCTCCCCAGTGTCCCCTCAGTGCCTTCCCAGTGCCTCCCCAGTGTCCCCTCAGTGCCTTCCCAGTGCCTCCCCAGTGTCCACTCAGTGCCTCCCCAGTGTCCCCCTGAGTGCCTCCCCAGTGTTCCCCCCGAGTGCCTCCCCAGTGCCTCCCTGAGTGCCTCCCGAGTGTCTCCCCAGTGTCTCCCCAGTGCCTCCCCAGTGCCTGCCCAGTGTCCCCCCAGTGTCTCCAATAGCAATACAAGAGCAATAATACAAATTAATCTTAATTTATTAATCTTATTCATTAATTATTGAATCAAATTAATTCATTAATCAAAATGTTCGACGCAAGAAGGCCCCCCTGCGGCCTGCGCCCAGCACCATGCCAAAGCTTTTTCCTGCAGGAAACACTGCTTGTGGTTGTAAATATATTGTTATCTGTGTTGCGAGGATGAGGGGGTACCTGGAAAAATATCTACCGCAAAAGGGGTACCTGGTCCAAAAAAGGTTGGGAACCCCTGCTATAAACTACTTAAAAATATAATAAAAATATTTTAAGTTAATATTTAAGTTATGTTTGGAAATTCTGCTCTCTCTCTCTCTTTCTCTCTCTCTCTCTCTCTCTCTCTCTCTCTCTCTCATCTGCCCTCCTTCCCCAGGGGGATGGTTGTGCTGCTGCTGCTGGTGCTGTGTGTGTGTGTCCATGTGGCCTGCATCATGTACCTGCACCTCACCAGGGTTCAGGTAGGACTGCCCCTACTCTCTCTATTGACCCAAAAGATCAATTAGCTGTTTAATGTTAATAATTATAATTAAAAACCAATTGTAGGAAACAAAAACTAAGGGGACCTATGACAATGTGTCCGCGACCCACAAATGGGTCCCGGGCCGACCCACTGTTTGGGAAACAGTGCTCTATACTGCTATACAGCACACTGTCATATGTTGTTGGCTTGTCACATCTTCACTGCCACCGATGCAAGCAAGTAAGCAATGAAAGGTCATTAGAACACCTGTGTTTCAATCACTTTGCTTTTGGGTTTTGACCCCTTTGACCCCCGAGGATTTATTCTGCAATTCTTGTTTTATTTGGTGAAGGATAGACCCTTATTAATCCCGCAGGTGAAATTCAGTTTGAGCTTTCAGGGGGTGTCAAGGGCGCGTTCGGAAATGCGCACCGGGAATGTGGTCAGTTTGTTGAGTGTGGTGGGCGGTGATGTCACAGAGTGCGTTCAGTGTGCCTTATTTCAGAACGACCACAGCTGTGACGCATTCACACGAATCACAACGGACAACCCCATGCTTCAGTGTAGGGTCGCTCAGTGCGGGCACTCGGCACACCCGGTGTGCAGCGCACTGGATTTTCGAACGACAACGCACTGGGTGCACTGAATAAACGAACGACAAGAGAGCACACCAGTGCGTTCAGGGCGAACGCGCCCTACGTCAGGGACACTTAAACACGTAGGCAGGGAGGCGAACCGGTGACCTTCTGATTACCAGACAGACTCTAGCTACTCAGCTCAGCTATACGCTCCCTCTCCTGAACTAATGAAGCTTTCGGGATAGCTTTGAGGTAGATAAACAGATGATTCCATTAATGAGCCCTTCCTTGCAACCCTCCAACCCCCCACGCGTGCACGAGCGCACGCACGCACGCACACACACACACACACACACACACACACACACACACACACACACACACACACACACACACACACACACACACACACACAGTCTGCCTCCACACTGTTGTTCTGTGCTCTTTCAGTGTCATCCAGGCTGTCTCAACATTCAGATCCGCACCGTACTCTGCGTCATCCTAGTCCTGCTTACCTACTCTGTTGCTCAGGCCTGTGTGGTAAGTGTGTACACAGTATGCAAGGCAAGGCCAATTTGTTTGTATAGCACATGTATGTCAAAAACAAGGCAGTCCAAAGAGCTTTGCATAAAATGACGCATTGAGATACTATGACTGCAAAATCCTGAGGGTTATGAGTGTGCGCAAAGGTAACCAAATGGATCCGTAAAGGTATGTTCACATCAACACGCAGAGATATTCAAGCGGCACGATTACATACAAAGTTAACGCAACGACATGTTGCATTGAACGCTGCGTGCAACGCGAACCATGGCAACGCGAGTCTCCGCTCCATCTTTGAGTGTCACAGGAGTCCTTATGCGGTTCCCAAACTTTTTCATGTCAAGGACCCCCAAATTGACACTAAGCTGCTTTTTACTAACACTAACATTACAAAGATGCCCAGAACATCGGGATGAACCTGTGTAGTTTATGGCTGCTCCAACAGTAGTGGCAACATTCCAAAAAAAAATTAACCGAAATGTCAAAATATCCACCGCGGTAGCTGAGACCAAAGCCATTGAGTAATGGTTGAGACAAAGCAGTGGAAGGTCCTGAAAGATACATAACGTCAGTCTTACCCAATAGCCAATCTTTCTGTTTTATGAACACAAGGCTGCTGTACTTTAAATACCTAATACTAAGCATTTAAGCCTCACTCCGTGGCCTCCGCGTGTGGTTATGGTTAGGGTTTGGTTAGTACTAATGGGTCGGACTGATGAGCGCTCGGAACAATGACACTTTAACCACAGCTTTAGGGTCCATTTGGTTACATGTGCACACTCCGAATCAGAATAGTCTTCATTGTTACACATAATGGATGAATCTCACTGTTTATACATGTCTCCTGTCGTCATCCTTGTGCCAGGTGGGCTGTGTACCTTGGACGAGAGCGCTCGCCAACTCCGCCCGCTCCTCGGAGGCGGTGGCCGTGGGTACGGCAGGCGGTCCGGCCAATGGCACGGCGGCAGAGTGGGCGTGTGCCAACGTGGCGTACGCCCTCCTGTCCTGCGTGGCCGGGACCCTCACCATCGTACCTTACCTCCATGTCTCCTCGCTCCCCAAGATCATCTTGCTCCTCCTTCTGTCCGCCAGCTACACGGTCGTCATGGAGGCCAGCGGCTATCGACAAGCGGTGGGGTGAGGGGACCCCGGATGTGCGCGCGCGTGTGTGTGTGTGTGTGTGTGTGTGTGTGTGTGTGTGTGTGTGTGTGTGTGTGTGTGTGTGTGTGTGTGTGTGTGTGTGTGTGTGTGTGTGTGTGTGTGTGTGTGTGTGTGTGTGTGTGTGTGCGTGTGTGTGCGTGTGTGTGTACATGTACTCAATTACTGTACTTTACGATAATATTTTCCAATTTTCTATATATATTTCTATATTTTCTTTTTTACTTTTACTTTTTTAACACTCTCAAAAATAATTACTTTTACTCCACTACATTTATTTGAAAAAAAAATATATACATTATATACTTGTAACTGAGTATTCCTATTTCCTACAATGCAATATTGATACTTTTGCTTAAGTTAAAAATGTGAGTATACTTTTTCCATTGTGTGTGTGCGTGCGTGCGTGCATGGGTTCGATTAGCTGGGGGAGGAAATCTATGCCTCAGCATTTGATATGTTTTCTGATGTTTTCGCCCGTTGTTTTGTAAAAAGGAATATAGGAGTGGTTGAGGCATTCAATTTAGTTTGGCTCGGTTCCACAGATAAACATATTTTGTCAGGGTGCAGGACCCAATTGCAAAACAGACAGTCAAGAGGCAGAGCAGGTCAAATGCATGGTTATTTACTGTCCAAAAACACAGGAATGAATGGAGGAGAATACACAGAACCTATAGGAGAACACAACTAGGACTGAACACTAACAATAGGCCAGAAATTGCAATAGTAATGGTTCAAGGATTATTATATACATTTTGTATCATGGCAAATTCAGGGATTGAACATATACGGCAAAAGTTTCACATTTGAATGATGCTTTAAGTAGCATGTGACATAAACTAGGGGTTATTCATGATTCTGAAATCTGAACCCATTCCAAGCATTAGCGTTTTGCACGAAAAACACTCCTTAAAAACGGTCATAACCGTCTTCACCGTCTGTGATGAGGTCATCACACCTACATTTACCATGATCCAAAATGTATATAATAATATTTTTTTTATATGTTATTTGGATACCGCACTAACGAAAAGAGAGTTGAGCCAGAAGGCAAAGCTCTCTGTCTATCTTCGCTCCTACTCTCACCTATGGTCATGAAGTGTGGGTCATGACCGAAAGAATAAGGTTGCGAATACAAACGGCCAAAATGAGTTTTCTCTTCGACGGGTGGCTGGCATCTCCCTTAGAGATAGGGTGAGAAGTTCAGTCGCACAAGAGAGACTCGGAGTAGAGCCGCTGCTTCTTCGCCTGGAAAGGAGCCAGCTTATGGTGGTTCGGGCATCTGGTTAGGATGCCTCTCGGGCGTCTCCCTAGGGAGGTCCTCGAGGCACTGGGAGGAGACCCTGGGGCAGACCAAGGCACAGTTGGAGGAAACACATCGACTCACTGGCCTTGGAACGTCTCGGGATCCCCCAGGAGGAAGTCGCTAATGTTGCTCAAGAAAGGGAAGTCTGGAACACTCTGGTGGAGCTGTTGCCCCCGCGACCCAAATACGGATAAGCTTGAAGATGGATGGATGGATGGATGGATGGATATTATATATATACATAAAAAACCTTCAACGATTATTATTGCAATTTCTTTTAGTTCAAATCTTAGATTGACTGGCCTACAACATCTAAGAACTGGCAGGGAACACAAGGGACTGAGGTTTTAAATAGACACGGGGTTAACCAGACACAGGTGACACTCATCACAGGGATTGGATTGAAGTTCCATGAATACATGGCAGTGAATGGAGCCGGCTGGACCAGCTCTTGAACAAACATTATTTCTGAACAATTGCCACCTTTGTCATTTAATCGGTTCAGGAATATAAAAGAAGAATGTCACACAGGTTGTTTTCTTTTTTTTTTTTTTTTTTTTTAAGATATTTTTTTGCGGCTTACGCCTTTTTTTTATTGATTTTTGAAGGGACAGACAGTAGGCTGACAGGAAACGGGAGAGAGATGGGGGGATGACATGCAGTAAAGGCCGTGTCGGGTCCGGGAGTCGAACCCGCGGCACACTGCGACTGGATTACCAGTCCGGTGCCCAGACCGTTACGCTACGGCCTGGGCGACAGGTTGTTTTCTAATAACTTGCTTTGATGTGCACAGTACATCATTTTATCGAGGCATCTAAACAGCGGCAGGTATCGTTTCTGTATCGGCGGTATCGCACGATTTCGCAGGAAACGGTGGACAGTCTCGCGAAACGTATACGTTCAGAAACGTACTACTACGTAGATACCATAGAAAAGAAACACAGCACACAATAATGTAATTAAAAAAAAAAAAAAAAAAAATCATTCAGAAATAGGGTTTATTAATGAGCTGGTCACTCTTGAATGCTTGAATGCACTGAGACTCCAATGCCGAATCTGCCGTCTGGAATTGCGTGATAGCGAAAATGACGTTGGTGTCTTTACCTTCTTCATATACCTTGAGACAAGACAGGTAACAGTAACTAGGCAAAACAGGAAAGGTATACAAATCGACGATCGAATAGAACAGACAGATCATCATGACATATTTTTTAATAATAATCAAAAATTTGAAAATAGCAGATCAGCAATTTTCTAAATCACAGGTTGAGAACATTGTTTGAACAAATCAAACCCTATACATGTGTGTACTCACTGTACTATGATTGTGTTTTTTCTCCTCCAGAGGTGGATTCCTCCACGCACAGGGTTATGATCCAGTCTTAGCTGTCATATTATTCACTGTAGCCCTGGCTCTGCACTCCAGGCAGCTGGACCTCAAACTACGGCTAGACTACCTCTGGGCCACTCAGGTGTCTATGTGATGTGCATGCGGGCGTGTGAGCATGCATGAAGCATGCATAAAGACGTGTGTGTGTGTGTGTGTGTGTGTGTGTGTGTGTGTGTGTGTGTGTGTGTGTGTGTGTGTGTGTGTGTGTGTGTGCGTGCGTGCGTGCATGCGTGCGTGCGTGCGTGCGTGCGTGCGTGCGTGCGTGCGTGCGTGCGCTGTTTGTACACGTGTGTGTCTGTATACTGTAGCCTACCGTATATGCATGATCATATTTGCATTTGCACATGCATTATTTATTTCCTCTCTGTTTGCTGGAGGTTTGTGTACAATGTGTACATGCAGCTTTTTATTTGTACAAATATACAAATAAACTGTGTGTGTGCCACAGTATATATAGTTCAGTGGTTATAAAGGATGGGGGGGTTCAAACCTTTTAATTTTAAGAACACCATAACTCGCAGAGATATAGACATGTTTGGACCCCCTCAAAGAACCCTGAGGGGCCCTGGACCCCACTTTGAGAACCAAAACCGATCTATAGTTTCATTGACAGTCTGGCTGTCATGTTTGTTAGTCATTACCACCCTCTAGTGATAAGAATGAGCAAGTACACATGTCAGCAATACAGCTCTGCAGCTATGAATTGATTGATTGATTGATTGATTGATTGATTGATTGATTGATTGATTGATTGATTGATTGATTGATTGATTGATTTATTGATTGATTGATTGATTGATTGATTGATTCATTCATTCATTCATTCATTCATTGGTTGATTGAATTAACACTTTGCAATTTGTACAGGTACGGTTTAAATGAGGATAACACAAAGTGCCCTATAGGGCTTGTTTCTATTTGCAGTGTTTTTATTTTATTTTGTATTGTTTTATCCCCCCCCCCCCCCCCCCACCTTACCTTACCCTCTCCATCTTTGTGCTCTATGGTGTTGGTATCCAGGCAGAGGAGGAGAGAGACGAAATGGAAAAGGTGAAGTTGGACAACAAGAGGATCCTGTTCAACCTGCTACCAGCCCATGTAGCCCAGCACTTCCTCATGTCTAACCCCAGGAACATGGTGAGCTTCTGAACCGTTTGTTGGGACTGCGTGGGTGAGTGGTGTGTCTGTGTGGAACCGAGTCAGTCAAACAAAATGTAATGTCTCAACTCCTACATTCCAACTCCAAGTTCTTTTCAGGGTGGGGGGTCCCCAGGACAAACCTTTTTTCAAGGAAAATAGCAGGACCCCCAAATGAATATGTATCATGGACCCCCATCTTAAAGGGTTAGGGTACCCTGGGTACATCCATACATGATTTGTGTTGTTAAAATGTTTCAAAACTATTTGCGATGCGACACATTGTCAGCTTGTAGATCAGAATCAAATATGCTGCTACTGTAGCTAATTTAGCTGCAGGGACCCACTGGGACCACCTGTATTTGTTGGGGGGAAATTTAGACTCTGACTGTTCTGATATGTTGATGTATGAATTCAACATTCGTTGTGACTCGTAATGTAGCCTGGAACAGACCTATGCTTTCTATGGCATATTAGGCTTCTCCCGGCAGGATCCACGTCGTAATACAGCAGGCACCTGGTTGAATAGAATACCAACAGTAGCCTGAGAACCACCGCTCTACTTCATTTTATTTCAGGTCACACAGTAAGAATCTCCAGTGACCATGTGTTATGGTGTTTAGGAGTGACAATCCTGCGTGTCTGTTCTCAGGGGATTGATGAACATTCACTCCACTGATCTCTGCACCCCCATCCCCCGCAGGAAGTGATGAAATCAGACATCCTCCAGGAAATTTGTATCCCCTCATGAGGACAGGCTTGTTTTGTAAACATTGTTGGGGGGGGGGACGGGGGGACGACGACAGGAAGTGTGTTTCCGGCACATTGGTGACCCTCGCAGCTATAGACGAGTACAGAATGGGCCCCCTCTGTGTCTCCTCTGGGCTAAAGGTCACCAACACACTCTGTATTCATATCGCAGCCCGGTGCTACTTTAGTGACTGGATTTCATAGACAGCATTTCTTCGCTCTAACATAAAGACCCTTTCAAAAATACATTTCACACTGGGGTGGCAACTTGCAACATCTCCCGACTGCCTTAGTCTTTTATACATTATTCCCTGATGCTAAGATACACAAGCACTTTTTTTTTACTGATATACGAAGGAAGTTTGGCCAACAAGCTTAAATTTACATTGTATAATGGTTTATATAAAGTTATATACAGTTTGTGAAAACTCATCTCAGCTGAAAGCAATAAAGGCCATCTGCAATCCCTGACCTTTCAGACGTCATTCTCATTCATTCGTCAACATTAAACACATGGACCCTATTCTGGGGTGAACATTTTGATGATAGTAGCTGATCTACAAACATCACGTTGTAACAGGTTGTGAGCTTGTAGATTAGTATTTTTCTTATTAAGATATTTATTTAATGTACAGGGAAGAAAGGAGGGTGCCAAGTATAGACCCCTGGCGGACTCCCGTCAACTAAGTATAGGGTTTAAGTGGTTATGGCTAATTTTGTGTTGTCTAACAACCTCTGACAAAACAAAAGCCATACTTTCACCTGAACAAACACACTTGGCTCCCCTCCAGGACCTGTATTACCAGTCGTATGCACAGGTCGGAGTGCTTTTCGCCTCTATCGCCAACTTTAACGACTTCTACATCGAGCTGGACGGCAATAACATGGGAGTGGAGTGTCTGAGGCTGCTCAACGAGATCATTGCTGACTTCGATGAGGTGAATTAAGTATAAATAACGCTACAAGCGGTTTATTGATTTGTTGATACAGCATGTAAAAAGCATATTGTCGCTGTCGGGCAGAAACATCTTAGAACCACATTTGCTCATTTTGAATTTGAATCCTGAAAAGACAGTAAATTCCCAATTATTCGATAAAATGTAATCAGTAGAATCGGTAGATACTGATCGTTGCAGCCCTATAGAGTCAACTTTTCCGTTACAGGGCAGTCACTGTAACCAGTAGGCTCCCAAGTTCTCTTGTGAGGATTATTTTGTATGAAGTCTCGTTTGCTGAGTGAGACCCATTTTGAGTCAAGGACACGTTTTTATGAGTCACGAATAAAGATCCTGTTTTTTTTTTGCCTTTTCTATAATTTCTTTTCACAAAATCTTTTCAGAAAATAATATATAATACGTTTAAATTTTTCCTCCTTTCAGATCAGCTTTTAGATCAGCTATTTACACTACTTTTATTTCATGTTTTTTTTTTTTTTTTATAATTTATTTACCGTATTTACGTTTTCATTTTCTTTTGGGGGGGGGGGGGGGGGTCCCAGGGAGACAATAAATTCATCTTTTTGGTCTCGAGGTAAAAAAAGTTTGGGAACCTCTGAAGTATGTGTGGTTCTTCTGACTGCAAGGCTGAGAAGATATGTTGTCAATGTGATCTGACAAGCAATGCACAGTCCTCATTACTGCCAAAGTTACTATGTTACATGCACTGTGACAGTAGCCAGTCCACTGTCCCTTATTGAGACAGATTTGTAGGAGAGCCAAACAGGAGACACCTTAAGCATGGAACTCATAAGCAGAGATCCGGGACCCCACCACAGCACACAGATCGTTCTTCACCAACATCAACCTTTGATTAGATTAACATAATCTGGTTATAATGAATTACTCAGCAATTACTTTGATGCCTGTTTTCGATTGTTATTTAAAGTTGAAAGTGACAATGAATTCCGTTTTGGAGACAAGCAGTCGGAAAGTTGTAAATTGTCTTATTTTCGTGCAGTCTTCGTTAATTCCATGTGATTAATTTGCTACTTTGCTATTCCAGAGATGAACAAACAACTCCTGACAATATGAATAATGTGAATTCCCTCCCCTCCTCCTTCCTGAATGTCTAGTTGATGAGTAAAGAGTGCTACACAGACATAGAGAAAATCAAGACCATTGGCAGTACATACATGGCCGCTGTAGGGCTGGTACCTACAACAGCATCCAAGGTACACATGCTATATTTACTGCTGTGTGTGTGTGTGTGTGTGTGTGTGTGTGTGTGTGTGTGTGTGTGTGTGTGTGTGTGTGTGTGTGTGTGTGTGTGTGTGTGTGTGTGTGTGTGTGTGTGTGTGCGTGTGCGTGAGTGCGTGTTTGTTTATATCTTTGCTCTCGGGCAAAAACCGTATTCTTTTGTTTCGTAAATGAATGCCACACAATGTCACACTAAAGTAGCCCAAACACCCCATGTGTGAGCTTGTAGAATGAAAGTGGTTGTTGTGATTTTACGTATGATTAGGACAGACATATATCTCTTTCACCTGTTTTATATTATGTTGTGTAAGCACATAAATACAAAAAACAGGGGAGACGCAGTTCACCAAAGAAATAGAATTCATTGATTAACCAAAGATAAGTAATCAAACGATAAATCAGGAATAAACAGATGAAGTGTGGATATCAGTATTCAGTGGTGTAGTGCGTGTATGCATGATTGAAATGTATGTGTGTGCGTGATCCCGTGATGTATTAACAGAAATGTTGAAAAGTGTGCATGGTGGAAAAGGTGCAGGAGGCAAATGAAAAGAACAGGACTGGGGAAGCAGTTATTTATAGGGCGTCGACACCCGGGCCCAGGTGCGAGCTGATCATCATTAGAAGCTCTGCTCCCCAATCCTATTGGACAGAGAACAGAAATGATTAGGGGCAAAGCAACTACACACAACCACATAAATAAGTGAAGTAGGCCTACTAAGCAACTATATTCACACACACAGAACATAGGGAACCGTCACACTGCGACGCCTTTGCACAATGATGCGAGATGCATCTGTTGTTTTCCTATTCATTCTGTTTTTTTATGTCTCATATCTCATATCTTCTGGTCACATCATGTATCCAGTACTGTATACATTCTCTAATGTGTGTAATTAACTTTAGAACGTGTCCTGTGATACAGTACTGTATCTCATCTTAGCTGACCCTGTCGAGGGTCAGCTAAAACAAGTCTGTCTATGGGTTTTATAAATATGTCAAAAGTCAACCAAACAAGAGCTTTTGACTGAACCAGCTCAGTGGTTAGAAGTCTAATACTTAACGGTGCACACCACGGAACCATGTGGTATTGTTTTGGGAGTTATTTAAAGCGGTCCGCTCATGTGAGAGGCAGTTTTGCGTGCGTCAAAGAAGGGGGCGTTGCCAAGTTACTGAAACGGCATAAGCGCTCCTGCCACATGGCTTGGCAAGGCTTACTTATTATTGTGACTAAAGTACATTGGATCCATTGGAACAACAGGTTCCTTTTTCCATTTTCTGAAAAACATATGTTTTGTAAGGGGTGGGACATACTGTACAAGGTTTCCAACCGGCAGTGACGATACAGGCCTATTTCTGCATGTGTGTATGCGTACATGTCTGAGTATGCATACGGTACGCATTTATGGATTTGCATGTCTTACCAACAGCATTTTAGAGATTCAGAATGCCGTCACATTTCAAACCCTGTGTGAGGGATTACCAGCCACTGTGGCGTCAGCATATTCCGCATTCATAAAAGTTTGTTTAAATCCTCCAAGGCTGACAAACAAAAGAGCCCTCTCTGCAGCTCGCAAACTTATGCAAACTTTATGCAAACGTTTGGAGTGTGCCAGAGTGCTGAATGTACTTTGGGGGAAAGTCCTGGTATGTACAGTGCTGCTATGGCAGTCTTCAATGATGTCCATAATCACACACCAGAAGGAATATGCCATGTCAAGCCCGCATATCGCTTTAGTTTGGTTGGGTTTGGGTTTTTGCTTGTGTGTTTTTGTACAGTAGTTACAGTATGTGTGAGTGAGTGTGTGTTGAGGAAAGTCCTGGACAGAGAGGACATTAATCGGGTCCTCACTTTAGGAATGAATGATTATGTTTCGAGTTGAAATTAGTGGGGAGAGGGCTCACAAGTATATTAATAATAAATGGGTGTGCGTGTGTGCGTGCGTGTGTGTGTGCGTGTGTACGTCTGTGTACATGTGACGTGTGTGTGCCTATAATTCCTGATTCCTATAGGGGAAGAAGTCCATCACCTCACACTTGTGCACCATATCAGATTTTGCCATTGAGATGTTTGATGTGCTGGATGCCATCAACTACCAGTCATACAA
Organism: Protomyctophum parallelum; assembly: GCF_964188405.1. NCBI lineage: Eukaryota > Metazoa > Chordata > Actinopteri > Myctophiformes > Myctophidae > Protomyctophum > Protomyctophum parallelum. The sequence continues at coordinate 33,609,480 of NC_139701.1, forward strand.
TGACTTTGTCCTGAGAGTGGGTGAGTGAAATCACATACGTACATACGCACGCATAATTATATACATACACATTGTCATACATCATTGACCTATGGCAGGCCAGGGGATCCCAGACGTTTTGAGCTTGATACCCAAAGATACATTTGGTGTCTCCCCTACTTGATCCTACTACAGGGACACGAAAAATACATTATGAATTAAGCACATAAGCCCTATTTAACAGAAAATAGAATCAGCTATTTTCTATTTTCACATTTATTTTAAGTGTATGAAACGTAAAAAAAACCAACAATATGTAGTTGCGACACAATCTGATCGATAACCACTGACCTGAGCCACCGGACGCTGACGCGTGAGCTGTCCGTCAAGGCTCGGCGAGGGTCAATTCAGTGTGGTGGGAAACGCATCACAGAAGAGCGGCGTTCCTGAAGGAAGCTCGTCACGGCCAGCTCTGAAGCCCTGGCGTCCATTGTGTTGGGTATCCTGTGGGGAGCCTGTGTTTAATCACAGCTCAGCCTGATGTACACAATGCCATCCTGTCTGCACACTGCTGTACGAAGCGCGCAGTGCTGGAGGAAAGTACTCTGGGTTTTGGACTTAAGTAAATATAACAATACCACGGTGTAACTGTAAACACACTTTACTTGAAGGTCAGGTCTGATAATGCATCACATTTACAATGCATTATAATGAGCTTCCATAACTTGGACAGTTACTGTATAAAGACACTTTAGAACTACCGGTATATATAAGTTGTCGTTAATGCACTTTAATTTTGCAGGTTACAGAACTTTGAGGGGCGCCAGCTTTCAGAAATTTCGTCATATGGCAGCCAAGTCTATGGACTTAAAAATCAGCACCCCATGTGACGTCTTATGGCAGCCAAGTCTATGGACTTTTAATGACATAAATAAACACCACCCCAGGACGTCTTGTGGCAGCCAAGTCTAAGGACTTTTAATGACATAAAAAACACCAACCCAGACCCCACGTTACGTCTTGTGGCAGCCAAGTCTATGGACTTTTATTAAAGAAACAGGGCCCATGCACGTGATGTCATGTGGCAGTCAAGTCTATGGTTAATGCTTGTTAAAACACAGGTGTGATTTTTAAGTAGATTTCAAGCTCTCCCCTGCGGGAAATATAGAGTTTTACGTCATAGATACGTCACAAGCAACAGATGACTGATGTCACAGACTGGTCCCATGAAGTCCCACATTGAAGCTATGCCGCATACTCTTTGAGTTTGTTTTTGTTTATTTTTTACATTTTTTTTTCTCATTGATTTAATGTAGGCTCCACTTACCCAAAATGCAGTTGTTACTCATCTTACCCCATAGCCACACTCTGAACAAATAAATGGTACACATGCAAGACAGAGCAAATATCACATTTGATCTATAACCCTGTAACTAGCATAAACACTACTTGACCAACTTCCAATTATCTACTTCCCCTCAAAAAGAGCTCAATAAAATCACTTGACTTGGCAATAACACCATTTTGGCTGTAGTTCAATCAAATGCTGACTTATACTTCCCTGAGGGCCTTAGCCAGGTCAGAAGGGCGAGGAGCGCCGCACCACCAAGCCCCTTGCGCTGCCAACAACACGTCCCACTCCGTCCATTACAATTTACAATTTACAATTTAGGCATTTAGCAGACGCTCTTAATCCAGAGCGACTTACATTTAAGCAAGAACAAAAGCATGGGAATACATCACATAAAAGCATTTATCATGAAACATGCGTAAGCTAAGAAAGTAACAGTGGAATATCTATATAATGAAACTATACATACAATATTTAAACTATACATATTTACTACTATGCTATACATATGTACTATGGCGTGCTATGACTATATACAATACAATTATAGTGCTGTCTACATAACATGCTATAAGTCTGTGTCAAATGCTATCTAGTGCTACAGTCAGGACTCAGGACACCCAGCTCCAGGCTGAGTCCCACTCCGTCCATGACCACCTATGCTACAGTCAGGACACCCAGCTCCAGGCTGAGTCCCACTCCGTCCATGACCACCTATGCTACAGTCAGGACAGCCAGCTCCAGTGTTGGCCCAAACAGACCTACAGCGTCCACCAGCACCACCACAAGTTATAACTAGCATAAACACTATACCTGATGTGTGGTGCCGCCTTACAATTATCTACACCCTCTCAAACACATCAAGAGCTCAATACTTGGGAAAAACACCATTTTGGCTGTAGTTCATTCACTATATACACTATGATGCCATCCATCATATGGCTGCTGTAAACCTATAATTTGGCTCATCTTACCAAGTGGCTCGACTTACCCCGTGCTCCTCCATGGCTATATGATGTACAATGCATCATAATGTGTTGCTGTTATGGTTGCTTGCTGTTACAGTTTACCTGCAAAAACCTGCAAAACCTGTCAGCCAGTCAGTCCGTCACGCCAAAACATGTCAGTCAGTCCGTCATGCCTTGTGACACGCTCCAATTATGGCCATTACAGAATTCATTCCATATGTTGATCTGACCTCATCAAACCCTGTACACTCAAGACACTGCCCCTGCTGCCGCCCTTAGATCTCCATATATGGAGCTGACCTGTTCTGGCTTTTGACACCGTGAACCACTCCATACTGGTTAACAAGCTTAAAGCTATTGGTTTTGATAGCACATCAGTGAGCTGGATGCAATCCTACCTGGAGGGGAGAGAACAGATGGTGGAGGTGAACGGAACACTCCCCCCCCCCCCCCTCCCAGTGAGCTGTGGCGTCCCACAAGGAAGCATACTAGGGCCTTTACTGTTCCTAATATATGTTAACGACATGATCAGCTTGTGACTGCAACTTGTTCCTGTTCGCAGATGACTCAGCACTGCTGGTCTTGGACAGGAAAAAAATGCAGGTTGAAAAGACCCTCAGCTCTGAACTCGGTAGAATCTGCATCTGGCTTGCTGATAACAAACTATCCTTACACCTGGGAAAAACTGAATCCATTCTCTTCGGATCAAATAGTAATCTCAGCAAGGCAGATGGCTTCTTGGTTAGAGTGGGTGACAATATTATCACACGAAAAGATCAAATTACCTACCTACAGTAGGTTCCATCCTGGAGGCCAATCTTTCCGGTGATAAAATGGCCACCAACGTAATCAAAAAAGTCAATCAAAGAACAAGATTCCTTTACAGGATCTCCTCACTGGTCAACAAAAATACCTTGAAGACCTTAACAGGAGCCCTCGTACAAGGTTTCTTTGACTATGCATCCACCTCTTGGTACCACAGCACCTCAAAGGCCCTTAAAACAAGGCTCCAGACCTCCCAAAACAAACTGGTCAGGCTCCTACTTGGCCTCACCCACCGAACCCACCTCACCCCTGCCCACTTTGACAGGCTGGGATTGCTTAGGGTCGACGACAGAGTACAGCATCTTGCAGTGGGTCTGGTCCACAAGATTCGATACACCACCAAGATACCCATGTACCTGCCTTAATGTAAACGAAGTCCACACCCACAACACCAGAGGGAGTGCAACAAACCATGTACAACCCAGATTCGGCACAAACAAGGGACTAAATTATTTTCGCTCCTATGCCACCAAAATGTGGAACGCCCTACCAACAGTCATTAAGACATGTGAATCCCTTGACTCCTTCAAAACCGCTCTCAAAGGGCACCTACGGATGGCTGCAATTCGAAACTGGCCTCTGTAAAATCTGAATCCCACCCACCCCCCCCCCCCCCCCCCCCCCCCCATTTCCCCTCACTGTATATGTATCTTTTCCCTTTTTGCTTCCTGATGAATTCCTGTTCTGTTCTTTACCTACATAGAAGTGTCTATTTGTATGTTTGAATTGAACAATGTGGACCCTGTTGTAAACAAGTGTAATGCTCAATTGGGTCGTCCACTCACAGTTAACAGTCTTTGTATTGAGTTTGTGCTTGAAATGTACTGTAATTCTGCAAACTGTTAATACATTTTTCAATCAATCAATCAATCAATCAATCAATCAATCAATCAATCAATCAATCTGACATTCCATATGTTCATAAAAGGATATCCTCATAGGACTGAAGGACCAATTAGAAATGCCAGTGGTTTATTGCACTAACCAGAGTGAGAACACTATACTAGGCCTACAGTACACTAATGAATGTGTGGTGCATTCATAGCTCATGAGGTCAAATTTCCCCTTTTTGGTTGTCTTCATTATCGTAATCACAGTGGTGATTCAGAATACTATTCATATCTGTATAACAGTAAAGAATCAGAATCGACTCTATTGTCACATCACAAATTTGTTCTTGTGCGTATAGTTACTTCCCATCATGTCATGTTTTCCAAGAAAAACAAAGAAAGGGAAGAAGAGCGGGGGGGGGGGGGGGGGGGTCAAGGGAGGAGAAGAAAGAATGTTTCAGTGCTTTTTCCACAAAATGTACAGGTAAAGGGTTTTCTTCTGCATGGATTTACAAGCATTTGCCACAAACATACAACCAAAAGGTATCTTAGCTTATTTACAAGCTTTGCTACATACACATACACGTATGACCTGAGTAACTAGCTACACTTGTCAATAGGTCTCTTGTATTGACTTGCTATGTGATAATGGCTCATGCTTGTAGATAAACGGTGTCAAAGCAAACCCTATTTTCGCTTAGATAGTGTCAGGTCATTTCTAGTTATTACTACACCAAGTTAGTGAAAAGCAAACATTACCTGACAGTTAGGCCACCAGACGGGCTATAACAATTTATGAGCATGCCATACTGACTTCCTCTCCCATGTCTTGTCTAGCCTACAAAGTAACATCCCAAGTGTGTATGTATTTGTATGGGTCCATTTGTACACGTTAAAGGAACATGTGATTTGACAGTGTATGGGGGTACATTGTTTTATACACTCACACTGTGTTGCTACTGCAGGTATCAACGTCGGTCCAGTGGTGGCGGGGGTGATCGGAGCCAGGAGGCCTCAGTATGACATCTGGGGCAACACAGTGAACGTAGCCAGCAGGATGGACAGCACTGGAGTGCAGGGCAAGATACAGGTATACGCTGACCTCCTCCTTCCCAACCTGATCTCATCTCACACTGAGAACACAACTATACTGTACATCCCCAAGTGTCGATACTAGCAGTTCCTAGTTCCTAATAGCCTAACTCTTGTACTGAGACATTTAGATCGTGTCAAACGTCTTTTCTCACCTATACACAGGATCTGACATTAATTTTTACCTGATGGTCAAGATTCAGTTTATCCCCTGAGCAAGCAGGCTCAATGACCGGGTTCAAATCCGGGTAGAGGAAAATGTATCCGGAAGAGGAAATGTATTGCAGTAGTATAAATAAATAAATGTCATGGTATTTTATCTTTAGACACTGTGCAAGAGGATGCTACGCACACCAAATCCTTATATTGGTGCTGGTCCACGGCAGAATAATCTAAAAGGTAGTCACAAGGGACAAGAAAGTGGCCATACAGACTGATAGCCAAAGTACACACTGATAGCACTTTGGCTATCATTGTGTGCGCAGCCACTTTCTTGTCCCTTGAAGACTACTTTTTAGATTTTATCTTTAGAACCTTGACAAATTTGCTATCATTGTGACACAGTTCCTGGTCCAATTATTTTTAATAAATCTTAAAAAAAGAAGGTCTACAAGCTCACAACGCATTGCATCGCGACACATTGTGATCTACCATTTTTGAATAAACAAAGTATAAAATAGGGCTTAATCGGTTAATGTACAAAGTATGTTTTGTAGAAGAAAGTTGTCAAATAATTGTACTGGTGTCAAAAGTTCAATATTTGCCTCTGACGAGTAGAAGTATCGAGTAATACTCAAATAAAATAAACGTAGGCCTAACAGTGCTTGAGCAAATGCGCTTTCCGACTTTCCAACGTTCAGACGTTACGGTATCGCTCATTTCCAGGTGACGGAGGACGTGTACCGCATCATCAGTGACCAGTACCACTTCGTGTGCCGTGGCCAGGTCAGTGTCAAGGGCAAAGGTCAAATGCTCACCTACTTCCTGGAGGAGGAGAGCCAGGTCAGGAGGCCGTCGTGGCAGAGCCAGCAGCAGCAGCCCAGGACCGCTGCCGAGCGCTGGCCGAGCCACTTCGCCAACCCCGCCAACGTGTGCACCAGGTTGAGCCCCGGCCACCCCGTGACCACCTACGCCACAATGAGGACACCCACGCCCGGCCTGGGCAAACCCACCGCCTCTACCAGCACCAGCACCACCAGATACCTGCCCTCCACGGTGCCCGCGGCAATGGTGTGATTGACACACACACACACACACACACACACACACACACACCGCATGCACGCACGCACGCACTCACACACACACACACACACACACACACACACACACACACACACATACACGCATTATACACTGTCTCCATGGTGACTGTGGAACCCTCAACGGTGACAAAGTGTGAGAGCAGAGGTGTGTGTGTGTGTGTGTGTGTGTGTGTGTGTGTGTGTGTGTGTGTGTGTGTGTGTGTGTGTGTGTGTGTGTGTGTGTGTGTGTGTGTGTGTGTGTGTGTGTGTATGTATGTGTGTGTGTGTGTGTGTGTGTGTGTGTGTGTGTGTGCGTGCGTGCGTGTAACCCACAGAGGGATAGAAATAGCGGCGAGAAGAGACGATGTGGGATGGATAGGCCTACACGTTCATGTAAAATGGGAGGGGGGGAGTAAGGAGGAATTGTTGCCCCGTTCTAATTGAACTGCGTCTGAGGAGTGTCGCTCCACTCCAGCAAAGCATTTTTTTTATGTAGTTGTGTGGGAGCACGGATGAGCCGGACCGATCTGAACTGGTTGTACGACCACTATGGGAGACTAAAGATGACCGGGCCTCCTTCAACGGCTAGTTTTCGAGCCCCTTTTGGCTGCTTGTTTTGACACCACAGGGTGCCATTGACATCAGCATGTTGTTGTTTTTTGCCATGATCCGTAACCGTAACCAATCAATGACCAAGTATGTGTCCAAGATTTCAGGTTAGAAACCCCTCCAGGGCTGGGCATTGATATGAGGCTAAACATCCTCTGGGACTTTGGATAATGTGATATCGTGACGTGGGATAAGTGTTGTCTTTTACAGGTTTTAATCACCCGTTTTATGGTTTCAAAAATGTTCACAAACAAATGTGAACATTCAATTGAGAAAATAGACAAACTGCAAGTGGAGGCACAAGCTTGTAGATCTGCTACTTTTGAAACAATTTGACAAATTTAAAAAGCGATTGATATTATCGTCACCATATCGATATTGAGGTATTTGGTCAAAAATGTTCTAATCGCCCAGCCCTCCCCCTCTCTCCCCCTATACATATATCCACGACTACATTATAATGAAACGTGACATGTCTGTGGAGCACACTTTATTGACCCCTCTCCTCAGTATGAAAACCAAACCAATGCTGCTGCCTTAGCAGTGTTACATTGCCTTTTGGATCAACTTATTGATTGGCGGACATGAATCTGTCGACTGTATTTAAATCTGACAGAACAGAGTGCGTTAATCACTTAAGCCCTATATACTTTCTCGTATGACGAATCCGAATAGCAAAACATCTTCAGTTTTTGCTATTAAAAAACATCTAAATTGTTTGAAATGTTTAGATTTTTCTTTCTTTTCTTTCTTTTTTTAAACTTTTTTCTATAGTAAAGCCCAGAACAGGGATGCCATGTTGAAAGTGGTTAGTTGTAATACCAACTTGCCTAAACACAACAGAAGGACACTGCCTTCCATCAGCTTTCTTAGCGCCTGCCGTTTCGTGTCAACCCTCAAATAACTGCACGTTCAGGTAACACTCCTCCATGTACACCCGCACTCAGTGTCTTTAAAGTGTGACGCCACAGATTGCATTTCTGCCAGCGTGTTTGTCACTTATGCTTGACTTCCAGACTCTTCCTTGATCCTAGTCAAAGTGTAGCAATAAAGCCTGAGTTATACTTAGTTGTTCATCGTGTCACGTACCAAAAATATCCAATGTACAAGCGCACAACGCATCGTGCTGCGACGTGTTGTCAGGGCGACAACTAAGAGTACAACAGGCTTAAAGGGGGTGTGAGTGATGTTTCTTTGTTAGATTAAGTGTTAAATAGCTCTGTATTCTAATCATTGCTATAATGTGTAACATGGGTGTCTCTCCAGCTCTTTAATAACCAGAAAATATATTTTCAGGTTGGCATACCAATTTTATCCAATCAGGAGAGGGAACCCCACATAGAAGGGGTTCACACACTTTTTTAGAGGTTTGGGTTGTGTAGTTATGTTTATGTATCCTGCACGAGATCCCTCTCCTGATTGGATAACATTTGTGTCTCAGCCAGAACATTCATTTTCTGTTCACTAAAGAGCTGGAAAGATGGAGAGACCCCTGGTACCTTAGCAAAGCTAGAAATGATTTCTTTCTATCTGAATATATAGATCTTTAGAAATAAAATAAAACATAACTTACCCCACCTTTAAACCCAAGCCGCACCTGCATGCAGTAGCCTGCTGAAGCCCATGTTTCTGACATATTTGTATGTAGCCTACAGTATATACTGTGTAGCTCTGGCCACACACTTATAATATCTCTGTGCAGCTGAAGCATGACTTACAACATTTATTTTATGTGCTTCTGCGAGTGTGGTATGACACTGTAAATGAAACCTGTTCTGCCTGCTTCTTTATCAAGAAATATCTTATATGGTTGAACTATTCTGTTATATAACTTCTATTTTTATGAGACACTTTATGGAAAGCTGCTTTGGTGAAAGGACGGGAGTACTATGCTGTTTACCGAGAAACCCCCAAACCTCCGTGTTGGACCAATTGTATTTTTATTTCTTACTAACATTACTCAACTGTAGCATGTTTATTGGTTGCTACTTGCTAGCCATGCATGAAGTGGTACAAACACTAACAGTCAACAAACTGACGTCATTTCACGTCAGATTTTTTATTTCATTTATTTATTTCATTAGAATAATTCCTCCAAAATATATTTTTCAGAACAGGTGTTTGTGTCATACATCCACATAGAACGTGAATTTCACACAGATATGAACCCATTAAGACCTAAGGCCGATTCTACAAATGTTCTCAAGCTTTTTCATGCCATTTTGGCAGCAGACTCCATATCTTAAAACAGATTGTGCCAGGGACCCCTAGAAGAGAAGATTTGTGTTTAAAACAAATTATAAGTAATTCAAACACTTTCAAGATTATTATTATTATTATTTTTAATAATAATTTGTTGTACAAGCTTATAGATCTGCTATTTTTGAATACCGGTAGCCAATGGTAAAATCTAAAATAACACAGATGCTTTCCTGGTTTTAATGGGTTAAAATCCGATCGCTGCAATGTTTTATCGGTCAATCGGTTTTTAACTCATCCGGGAAATAGAGCGCAACTGTATCACGCAAATGTAGCACTTTGAGATTTGTGTCAAATATAAAGTTCAAGGTTCAAGGTTGTACTTTGTTACATGTTTTGTACAGGTCAAAGTAAAACGTAATTTGTTTTGGCTTCCTTCAGACAATACATCAGCATAGGTAATAACAGTTGAATAATTATAATATTCAAGAGCATCGTCAAATGTACATGTGCATATAATCTTGGTATATATTGTATATAGCAGCAGCATTTTTTTAGTAGCTGCTACCTAACTTTGTGCAAACAACTTCAGTGTATTTTATGTACAACAGATTATTAGGTTCAACTTCACAGTATATTTTAGTACAACGGGGAGGGGGGCACCTGGTTCTTTCTTGTTCTTGACAGTTCGTTCATGTACGTTGGAAGAAGCTTTTTGCCATACCAGGCAGTGAAGCAGCCAGTCAGGATGCTAGAAAGGGGACCCATGCCAACCTTTGTGAGTCACGAATAGATTTAACCAATATAGAATGAGAATACAAGTGTGCTTATAATATTTTATCTTGGCGTTCGGCTCTGCTACATTTTTCTCCCTGCTCGGCACAATTAAACACCATCATTAAACATTAAGAGCAGGGAGTTAATAACAGAGCCCATTGGTGGTGCTGGGGTGGTGGTGTGAGCAAACATCACATAACAACCAGGAACCATAAGCAGAAGCATGCAGTCTAGTGCATATAGATATTTAAAAATATATGCCTCATTGGCCGCTGCAGTTCGTTGGAGCGATGTGTGTTGAAGGAGGGGCGGAATAATTTACAATGGGGGAGGAAGTACGCCGGAAGTGTGGAAGGCACGTTACGTCACGTTGCCACTCAAGTGATTACTGGCCAATCACAGCGCATCTTTTCCGGGACTTTTGCCCTCCCTTGAGCACATATACGCTCCAGAGCCGGAAAGGGCGTCTACCTTTATATGTCTATGGTCTAGTGAGCTAAACCCCGCCCAATTGGTCAGCTGACTGCCACATCAGCGAATGGCATGTGGGTCTTGCACACACTGAATACACGCACATAGTAATTCAGCATATTAACCCCTTGAGTATATGTATGCGCCCTTGAGCACAGCATGAAACCCCTCGAGTATATCTGACTGAACTAACTCTGCAAGCTACGTATAATTTTTCTCAGAAAGTAGAGGCATTGGTGTGCTTTCTTCACCATTTGTGATCAGGCCTATTACTGTGGTGCTGTGTGCAAACTTGACCACTTGGTCAAGTTACAAATTAAATGTATTATTATTATTATTATTATTATTATTATTATTATTATTATTATTATTATTATTATTATTATTATTATTATTATTATTATTATTATTAACTGTGTTTGATTGAAAAAGATTATGCAACTTTGAAGCCACTCATCAGACAGCAAGTTTCCGAGTAGGTGTCTGGATGTTCCGGCGACCCCCCGGGGACCCCCACACGCTAACGCTGTCATTTCTCGACCGTTTCCAACACGGGGCGGCTCGCCGGAACCGGCACCCTGGGCACGTTCCTGTGGGTCTGGAAGTTCCGGGGACCCCCACACGGAGTTGCACCACTCATTTCACACGGGTGTGATTTTTTGTGTTTTTAGGGCTCCCCTACATGTCTTCTATCCTCACAAATACCCAATTTTGAACAATCAGGCTTTCATATTTGGGTTTTTATGTACAGTGGTCTCACAACAGGCCAACTGATTTGGTGCTACTTGTGATGTCATAGGTATCTCCCTTACTTTATATGTCCCTTCTTCAGTTTCAAATTTTAATTTCATCTTTGGAGACTGTTGGAGGGGAGGAAGGGTGGCCTTATTATTATGCGTCAAAGATGACGCACCAGGACATTGTGGTACTGCAGCTAAAACCGCTTTAGAAGCCAGACAGCAGAAATGACATGGACTGGTTATATCAGTGGTGATTTAGGCTCAAACCATTAGAAATATCATGTTTGAGGGACATAAACAATATCATATTAAATATTAATAACAGTTTTAAAATGCATGTTGTAGTTCCTTTAAAAGTGTGACTGCGGAACATGCTAAACCCACCTTTTGTTTTGTTAAATTCAACGTTTTTTTATAACTTTAAAGACATACAGGGTTTCCGTCAGACATCCGTCACACGTCACACATTTTGATCCCGTGACCGAAAAAAACCCCTACTGGCGCTCGATTCCTAAGGCTTCTGGGAAACCGAGGCTCAATGCATTGCCTACGGTGCATGTCGGCCGCTTCCTGCTTGATCTGTTCCTTGTTTATGTTTTGCATCGCTGCAGTGGTGGAACCCCCGATTCAAACACAAGCGATGGGACTATTTTCAGGTGAATTTTCATTACAATTGAGAGGTTAGTGTAAACAGGCAGGGAACGGGATTTAGATATTGATTTATAACGTGCTTGCAGTTATGGTTAGGTTAGGGTTTGAGGTTAGGTTGTCGTTGTCGTTGTCGGACCAATAGTATGTCGGACCAAATGCCTGAACCCGTTTATAGCGTGCTGGCCGGTGGGATTCCTTTTCAGGTTAAAAAAACTTAAAACCCATTTAGACCTGAGGACAAATCTGTGTCACCTCATAGCTTTTAACCCTTATTTTAAACTATAGCTGTTGAAAAATAGAATATAAAGAATATATGGCTCATAGCGAGCTTGTAGATCTGCTATTTTTGAAATATCATGAAAATGTGTGCAAATCTTTGAATATATATTCTTTCACAGTGAACGTTTTTAACTCAAATATTTGCTTCTGGAGGGGTCCCTGGAACAACATATTTCCATGGGGGTCCATGGCCAAATACAGGTAATTATGTGGGCCTTCCTTGACATGCAAGAGTTTGAGCACCACTGCACCACTGATGAACTGTCAAGATTTGGATTTTGTAGAATCTGGTCTTAATAGCTTAGATGGAAGTCAGGGCTGCAGGGAATGTTTTCCCCTCCTGAACAGGTAGCTGTTTTTCTTTTTACTTTTTCTTTTTTCAAATGTGCCAACCTATTTTCATAAACATATCAAACTTTAGTGTTTAGCTGTAACTGGGTTGCTGCAGTCATCGTTGATTTTGTCGCATGACAAATGAAAGTGAAAATCGTTGCTGTCGGGCAGAAACCTTTTTTTTGTAAATGAATGCCCTATACTTGATCATATTAGCGTGACATGCACCACATAAAAGTATCAAAAGTATCAGTAGCAGATCTACAATTGAGCTTGTGATATGCTGCTTTTGAATTTGAATCCTGAAAAGTTAAAGTTTTGTTTTTGAAACATGAGGTCAACACCCGACAGAGATGAAATAACTGATCTACAAGCTCACACTGCACCGCAAGCTTGTAGATCTGCTATATATGCCATTTTTGAAAATTCTTGACAAGTCAATATTTTCGACATGTTTTGCCTATAATGACAAATGCCTGTATTTTTATTGTTGCAGCTGTTGACATGCATACGAGTTTTGTAATTCAAATGATGGCAAATATTCCTTTATAAAGGTTTGCGTGTACAGTATTGAAATTATGTGAGGTTACTCTTAATGATGACTTATGAAATGTATTGTAGCTTCTGGTCTGGATGCATATTTTCTGTTTCTAAGAGGTCAAATTGAGGATTTTTATACCCTTGCTGGTGATGGTGGACCGAAAAGGGATTAAGTACAATATTTTTCCTGTGAATTAGATATTTTCATACTGTATAATACGGGTTTGAATTGTTACATGTAAGTATTACTAACTATTCCCGTACACCGTAAAATCCTTTTTCCAAAAAATATATAAAAAATTATTAGATAATAGTTGACTTTTGTTTTGTTGAAGATGCATTTATTGAGATATTTTATGTGAATGTAATTTTGTTTATTACAAATTATCAAATGTACATTTTATTAAGACCCAATTTTCTACTAAGTGTTTACACCGCAGTGATGCTGATGTACCACGATTATAAAATAAAAGCCAACAGAGACGTGTGTTGTGTGTGTGTGTGTGTGTGTGTGTGTGTGTGTGTGTGTGTGTGTGTGTGTGTGTGTGTGTGTGTGTGTGTGTGTGTGTGTGTGTGTGTGTGTGCGTGCGTGCGTGCATGTGTGCATGTGTGTGCGTGTGCACGCGCGTGTGTATGTGTGTCTGTGTGCATGAGTGTTTGATCGAACGACCATGAAAAAACATGTCTTGAAAATAACAGTTCAGTACTTACGCATATGGGTGCACACACACTGACACACATACGCACAAAAACACACAAACCGACTGGTTGCGTGGGGAATGAAAGCAGGTCAAGTTAGTTCACGCAGAGAGGGTCAGCAAACTCGGCCATAAAGTTATGTAATGGTGCAGAATAACAAATAGCTAACGTAAGAGGCTTGTAACAACATTGGGTCAATTTCAGCCAAAGGGCTTTGCAGGCTGACGTGCAACTGTGAACTAGAACAGCAAGGGGAGGGTGACATCATGATGATGCGTAAAAACAAATTAATACTATTAAGGGCTTCACAAATTGCCACAAACAAAGCTAGGGGCTAAATTCCAGGCCCTGGTAACTCTCCCCTGCGTCCCCATATGTTCTCACACTAGCCTCAAGCAAGAACTAAACTCCTGCCTTCATCTGTAGCATGCCTTTTAAGCAGGTGAGGCAAACCATCACCTGATTGCTAATTGGTAACTCTTATAACTTAACCATGGCTAACTAAGGCCCTTAACTTATATTACAAAATTACACCAGGAGGTATTGAAGTTATTTTAACAATATATTCAATATGTTTCCCCAGGTGCCAATTCATTCACAGATGATCATGATAATAAAGTCACGACCTGATACAAACACAACACACAACCAATCAAAATGTAGAGTCCTCTACAGTGCTTAGCCCATTCCAATCAACAGGTCAGCACTGCAGAGGAGAGACATGTGACCCCACAAATAATTCAATTCCCCCACACAGTGTCAATTAATAAACATTTAAAACTCCAGACGGATTTCTGTTGCATACTTTGGGAAGCAGCTGTGCAGTGTGTGTGTGCATTCAAAGTTCCTCCTTACTGGCTATAGGGCACGGGTTGCCCCGTGACAGGGTCCCCATCTAGAACCCTCAAACCTGTGGTACCGCCGATTGACTGATATGCCCATATATGGGTGGATCAGAGGAGCCACACAGGCTGGCCAATCAGTCAATTTAGTCAATCAGTCACTCGTCACTTCTCAATCACACATGTACACACGCACACGTGCACAATGTACAAATATTTTTTTTGTCTTTTTTTTACATAGTAAAACTAGTCAACTAGTTTCAGAAAGCTGAAAGTCCTAACATGCGTACATGCACGCGCACGCGCACACACAGTCGCACACGCGCACGCACACACACATACACGCGCGCACACACACACACACACACACACACACACACACACACACACACACACACCTACTTGCAATTACAATATCCCACAAAAGTAGCAGATCTACAAGCTTGAAACACTGCACGAAGCGTCTCAGTTTGAGCTTGCAGATCTGCTACTTTAGCTATTTTTTTATTTTAATCCTGAAAACATATGATAGGATATAGGATGTACTGAATGTACTGTACCTTTAACCAGTGCTCTCATAGTGTAGGGAAATAGGGACTCTACGAATGGCAGTTAAAGGGGAATTTCACACTTTTTGGCGTCGTTTGGACATCCCCAGTGTGGCTGTGTGACTGTTGCACTCCTGTCACAGAGAGAGCCCATGAAGAGACCATTCAGGTGTGTGTGCATGTGTGTGTGTGTGTGTGTGTGTGTGTGTGTGTGTGTGTGTGTGTGTGTGTGCGTGCGTGCGTGCGTGCGTGCGTGCGTGCGTGCGTGCGTGCGTGCGTGCGTGCGTGCGTGTGTGTGGTGTAAGTGGTGGTTGGTGACAATGGTGAGTATAAGTGCATGCTTTCAGGGATGCATACATTTGTCAGACATCACATTCCGACAGGCATCAGTACGACAACACCGTCGCTCCCGACATGTGTGGCAGGTTAAAATTAACCTGTGGCAGGTTAAAACTAACCCGAGGCTTCCAACATGTGTGGCAGGCCTGTGGGCTTCCTGTGAGGTTAGGTTTAGGGTTGGGTTTTGGGTAGGGTGTCGGACGCATGACTGTATCTGTTAGTATGACAGAGCAAACACATGCTGGCGTGCGCAGAGTGACGCCATGTTAGTGTGAACGTGGCCATGCCCCGTCGCAGCCAAGATGTCAAGGTTCCTACATTAGCTGCAGGGTCAATTGTGTGTGATTTATGCACACACACACACACACACACACACACACACACACACACACAACTGAGAAACTGAAACGCCTGTTTCAAAAGTACACCTTTTCATTTGCCTCATTCCTTGAAAAGGCCTGGTCAAAAGGTCTGGTCAATGAGGAGGAGGGCCATTTACATGTAAAATGGCCTTGTTTATTTTGTTTTCATTTTTGTTCAAATACTGTACAAATATGTATTCATGTTTTTAATAATGCATCTCGGAATATGAACAGGAAGGACTTCATTCACACACACACACACACACACACACACACACACACACACACACACACACACACACACACACACACACACACACACACACACACACACACACACACACACACACACACACACACACAATCACTTTACAATCAGTGCAAAGTGCACAACACAATCAACATTCTCTATTCCCTGTTGATCACCCCTGCACGCTTTGTGGCGGCTGGGGGCGGAGGGGGGGGGGGTGTTCACCACCTGCCGAGCCTGCGGAGCGGATGTGATCAAACAGGCCGGTAAACAACCAAGCCAGGAGTGCCAGAATAAACACTTACGCACTCGGAGATAAGCGGCCGGAAACAGGGGGTGGTGGTGGGGACATTTTCAGGCCTCATTTATTGCGTGTGTGTGTGTGTGGGGGGGTTAAATTGTCAACAAGCCTGAGTCAGAGACAGTAAGAGATAGAGAGTGAATGTGTGTGTGTGTGTGTGTGTGTGTGTGTGTGTGGGGGGGGGGGGGGGGGGAGAAATTGGGGGTGGGGTGTAGCCGAACAGGACACAGTGTGGAGGGGGTTAATGATACTTTTACTGCCCCACCCCCCTACACTAGCCCACCCCCGCCTTCCACCCCTGTGTCATAACATCCCTTTACTGTAAATGTAGCAGGAGCCTGTACTGGACACTGGAGCGTGGGAGGAACACAGATCGTTGCCCAAGACTGTGTGTACATGAACATGTTTATGACCCTATGTGCTTGTGCTTGTGCGTGCGTGCGTATTACAATACCTCTGAGGGCCACATGTACAGTATAGTAGAATTTCAAAAACAGACGTGAGGTCAATTTTATTTCCATGGTACTCACCAGTTTTCTTGTTAAAACATATTTTTTGAGTTAGAGGGTTATAGGATTAAGTATTTATAGGTGATATTTCTGGGTTATGGTTAGAGTTATGCCAGATTTATACTTAGTTGCACGCTGGCGTATACCAAATATAGCAGATCTACAAGCTCAGAGCATCACATCGCAGTGCGTCACAGCCCATCAGTGCACCACATGTGACGCAATATGAGTTTGTAGATCTGCAATTTTGGCTTCAGGCTTATGGTTAAAATGGCAAACAATTAGGCTACACTTAAAAAAGCATTGATAGAATCACCGTACTAAAACATAATTTCCTTTCTTTAAAACCATGTAAAATGTGTTTTCATTGTGATACAGATAAATTAGAACTTAAAGTATCTATGTATGTTGATTCCATTGGTCAAAATCGATGCTCTGAAAATGCACGCTACCCATACACTTCTGTGCACTTAACATGGGACTACCTCTTTCTACCTGATGGGCGTGCATGGTTACATGCCTAAACTATAGGGTTGTCCCGATACGTTCACGTGATTGGAAATGAGGGCCGATCACATCATTCGAAATGATCGGATCGGGAGAAATCCCTAGCCAAGATTTCGAAGATTTTAATAATTCTAGTAAGACTAAAAGTATTTTAGCAACTTATCCTTAGGGTTACTTTTAGTAGCAAATTCTGAGTATTTGTATTGCCATAAGCTCAGTCTTTGAACACACCACTGAACTTTAGAACTGCCTAGGCTACTTAAACTAATTAGTTTTAATCTAGTCTTAGCCAACAAAAAAATAACACTGGCATAAAATAAACTAAAACATAATTGCCCAGACTCTTCTTCAACAATGAAAGCAAACATTCTTTGTTCTGTAATTGTATGGTACAAAACACTGTCCTTAAACAAGAAACCTAACTTTAACCTCACAAAAACCATGCCTAAACTTAACCTTAACCCTAACCTCACAGAATAATAACCTCAAAACCACGCCCACGGGTAAAAAGCTCCGGGCTGCCGTATTTAGTGGTCAGATGGGTGGGCCGCGAATGCTTTCAAGATCTCAAAGTGGGCCCTGATCCAGGAAAGGTTGGGAAGCTCTATTTTTCTTCTTCTATCTATCTGCAACACTGCAGGTTCTATCTGCTACACCGTGCTACACAGTAAAATCACCTCGAGATTTCCCCACACATACAGTAAGAAACAAGACACTGTCTGTCAGACACTCGTCAGCGTTACAACCGCAATTATCAGCCCAGGGCTTTTCCCTGTCGATCAAAACGCTCACGCAGGGATTTAACACTTCCTGCCACAGTTACGCACTTCCACTTACTCAGCTGAAACATGTCCCTGCATGGAACCTTCATTTCACAATAGCGAGGCGTCTTCCAACTCCAGGGCAATTCCTGATTCGCAACCATAACACAAACTTACAAAAAACATCCTCTGAGAACTTGCATTTGTCCTCCTTTATTCAAGGGTTAATTCCTAACGCTAAATCAAATGGGTTCAGATCTGAGCCAAGTCTCCTGAGGAGATGCGTCTGAAGCCTGTCCTGGACGGGGGATCCGGACGTAAAAACAAATCCATTCAGGACCTTTCCGAGGGTGTTATTCACCCCAAGGTACAGTGTGTACTTGAACTTTACATTTATGTAAGAAGCTCTACTGACCCTTGCTGACCTGTTGTTCCTCCTATCATCAGACTCGTGACTTCCAAGCAAATGGACTATGCGAAGACAAGTTGAAAACACTCTCTGATATGTGTGCTGTCTGTCATAATAACTTTCATGGGAAGATCATCGTGACCAGAGATAAACAGGTGCATTACCGATTGTGAAATGACACACAATGTAAACACAGCTGGAGGGGGATATCCCAACGCTTTGTGATGGATTGCCTTGTGTAGATCTGGAGACACAATTTCAGAGAAAATTCAGAGAAAATAGCAGATCTACAGTAAGCTCACAATACATTGTGGCGCACGCTGCATTGTAGAATGGCTATTTTCGGCTACGATATTTAGTGTAGAGCAAAACAGTATGTAGTAAAGTCCTGGGGGAGTCCAGCCAACTAAGTAGGCCTATATGATATAGAATATAGGGTTTAAGTCAGTGTTTCTCAACCTTTTTTGGTCCAGAGAAGGATGAGGCTGGCAGGGCACTGCTTCAGGCACCCAGAACTTGAGGCAAGTAAATTGACCCTATGGGAGCCAATCCAGGGCAAAGCCAGGAGGAGAAAGAAGCGTACGCTGCGTACCACCTATGTAGACGTGCGACGTGCTGCGGCGCGACAGCTTGGCTGACAACACTGCAGAGCTCAAGAACCTGATGTTGGATAGGAAATTGCGGAGGGCAGCGATCCAGGAATCCCGAGTTGGTGTTGGCTAGACCTCACTCTCGCAGCAACTAACTAACTTTGGTCCAGTGCTCCCTATCCAATATCCAGGTCCTCCATTAAAATGTAAGCTTTATTTGTATTGTGTATTGCGTTGCTTTAACTTGCTTATATAATTTAGAAAACATCTCATAGATGTGGCCAACTGTGTGTAGTAGGCCTAACCCATTGTCAGTTTGCCAATAACGAATGTTTATTATCAGTGTCCAGGCCAGAGTGTCCCGGAGTAAGGGAATGCGAACACAAAAACATTGCAACACAAAGACACACCTTCCATCAATGCAATTTCAGAAATATATATAATAATTCATAACAGATACTCTACCGTATGAATGTGTGTGTGTGTGTGTGTGTGTGTGTGTGTGTGTGTGTGTGTGTGTGTGTGTGTGTGTGTGCGTGCGTGCGTGCGTGCGTGCGTGCGTGCGTGCGTGCGTGCGTGCGTGCGTGCGTGCGTGCGTGCGTGCGTGCGGTAGGAATGGAGGGGTTGTTACTGTAACAGTGCAGTTGAATGGAAAACTCCACTCAGTAGCACAGGGACATTTGGCAAATGCGTCCAACTCAGTTCCGTCAATCCATTCACAGGTTTCCAATCAACGTTGCCAAGTGCAGTGGCTCTGACTTCCTCCCTGCAGCGAAACACACACAGATGCACACGCACGCACGTACACACGCACACTCACGCACACCCACAGAGGAGGAAAGCAAACACAATAGATGCTGGTGCATGGGAGCCTGGATTTCCTGGGTTTCCCACACACAAGTGTACAATCACACTCACAAACATGCACAATTGCTCTGACATGCACACACACACACACACACACACACACACACACACACACACACACACACACACACACATGAGCCATCACATGTGTGATACGTGCGATTTCAGTTCTTTGAGATGCCAAAGAACTGAAAGCGGCCTACAGTTTGAAAGGTTCCTTTACCGTGAGTCACTCTGCGCTGGCCCTGACATGGCTTACCTGATTATGGAAATCTTGGGAGGAGGAGGGTAGAATAAAAAATAACAACTTTTCCGGGGGATTATACAGTCACCATGCCTGCCCACGTCACATTCCTACCCACTGAATCTCAGCCCTGGGGAGAGAGAGGCTAATTGGCTGTTGCGCTGCTACTGTATTGTGCACTGAGCGGGGCTTGGTGGACGTGACACCTCATTAGACTAGACTAGAGTAGACACACAGAGGTACTGCACCATTGGTGCGCAGCTGCGACCTGAGACAGGTGAGATGTGCATCCCAGACAGTACAACCCAACTTATATGCCGCTCGGACCCACAGCCAAAGCCCAAACTGGCTCAGTGGTCCGTCCCCCGGCCCGTCCCCATTCCTGATCCTCAAATCCCAGGCACTGGCTTCAGTTAAATCAAAGAATTCAAACTTTAGCCAACCAAAACCCAAAGTAATCTCATTAGTAGTCTCATTAGATTACTTGGTTTGATGTAAACTCGCCCTAAATGAACCCCACTGTAGGGGATGTGAAGAATGGGGAGGCACATATAGGCCCTCCTGAGCCTCTGGCCATAGGCCAGCTCATATAGTATTGTATAGACCCATCCAGGCAGGTGTGCATTCTTACGGTGGGTGTAATTTTCAAACAAGTCTGTTTTTCTGAGCTCCCCTTGTCCTTATGTACCCTCCTCGTGTCCTGCAAAGGGCAAGGGGTTCAGATGTCCATAAATGGTATAGTTCCAGTGGAACATGTCTGTGTATTTATGTGCCTTTGCATGTGAACAGGGGCAGCCTGATATGTTGTATGTTTTTGCCATGAGGGCTCATGTCTAAGGTAAACATTCCCGGGGATGTTCAATGCCAACAGCCGTTTGATCTTCATCACATAACATGTGAAAGAGGCAGATAAAGCCTTATCACTCTCTCACCCATCCATGCACAAACCCTAGAGGAATGATAGGGGGGCCTTGTAGGGGTCGACCCTCTCAGGCCCTGACAGGTCTTGCTGTGTGCATGTGTTTTTGTGGTCTGGCCATGACCTGAGATAACACTCCACTGTGTTTGGCTTGCCTCTTCTCCCTCTTTCCCCCCTGGAAACGGACAGCGAAGAATGCTCAGAGCCCAATCACAGTCGGAACGATTCACTCTTCCACATGCAATAGTCCACATATATACAGTACTTTAATATCCATGCTCCTAGCTGGTGCATATACTGTATGTGTCTCCCCTACTCTAACTACCGGGTATATGATATACAGTATATGAGCTACAGTGCACGGTCCTGTGGTGTATGGCCCCCTGGCCTGCTCCTATCTGGTCCCCTGTGGTGTATGGCCCCCTGGCCTGCTCCTATCTGGTCCCCTGTGGTGTATGGCCCCCTGGCCTGCTCCTATCTGGTCCCTGTGGTGTATGGCCCCCTGGCCTGCTCCTATCGGGCAAGCATGGGGGCGGGAGGGGGGGGGGGGGGGGGGATTGGGATAGGATGGCCAAGGAAACTAAAATCTCTTCCTTTAAGCTACAGTAGGTTTAGAAATGCATCGCACATCCCCCCCTCACATATCAGGACCATGTGGACCATGTGGTCCTGCATGTGACTGTAGGTCACATTTACTATGAAAACCTGCATGAAAATCTGTCAGTTAGTCACCCACGCCTCCATATAATGATCACGCCTCGTGACATTACGCCTCCATCCATATATGGTCACACCTCGTGACATCACCGCCTTCATATATGATCATGCCTCGTGACATTAACGCCTCCATATATGGTCACACCTTGTGACATCACGCCTCCATATATGGTCATTGCCTCGCCTCGATCCTCCCCACCCCGTCCTTCCTGTTCTGACATTCCATGTTGATCTGACTCATCAAACCCTGTACACTCAAGACACGCTCAATATATGGCCAGTACAGAATTCATTCCATACGTTGATCTGACCCCCCATGTCAAAGCGCCAGCCCTCGTCCAGCAGTCTGCCGTCACCCAGCGGGATATGAAAGGACTTCCACATTAGGAGAGCAACATAAACATCTTCAATCGGAACACTGTGGTAGGCTACTGCATAAGAGCACACGACTCACTTTGAAATGCAATCATATGGATTACCATTGCATCAATGCTCCATCTTTGCTTCTAAAGCATCTAATACATTAGCCCTGAAAGATGACTATCATACTAATACATCAGCAGCTGATAGAAAAGTCTTAACAATGTCATCTGATTGAATTCACCCTCAATTGAATCCAAAGGCACTACTAGGGCTTGATAATTCACTGAAGTCACGTTACTATACTAATAGCCTTGGCTTTATTGTGGCTTTGACAAATACCAATAAAAGTTGAGTCACATGACATGAGAATGACTAGTGGCAGATGACGCAATCCCGTCAAGCAATTGCAATGACGTCAATTAGGCTACTTGATGAGTGACACACTAGCGGATAGAAGACCGGCCTGGCTGTGACTGAACACATAGGCTAGGTTATTGCGTCAGTTTAAAACACAAAGTTTTTATTATATTTTTATTTATATTGTTTTCTTTCTTCTTTCTTTCTTTTGTCTTTTTAGGCGGAGAACTGTGCATGATTTGAAGTCAGTTTAAAGATTTGATTGATTGATTTATTTGAATACAGTTGGATTTATACAAAATTAGCTAAAAGGATAACAAAAGAAAGCCCAAGTGGCTTAATTTCCATTGTGGTCCTGTGCAATAAATTAATCGAGACATTTAAAGACAAAAACAAAAAAGAGAAGAAATATGTAGCCTATAGGCTACTAGTATGAAACCGTTGGGGGGGGGGGGGGGGGGGTCATTTCTGGTAGCCTAATAAGCTTAGACTTTTTACACTTCTTAGGAGGCCTACTTCTTTCTGCTGTAGTAGGTAAGTGTGGCACGGTGCCAGTGGCACCTGATCTGACGAATCCTCATTCCTCCATGCTGCTCATCATTGAGTGACACTTAGTTTACTACAATAAAAATCAATGTGCAAAACCTATGGCACATTTCTTGCTGCATGGGCGAGGGACGTACGTGTGTATCGCGCAGTGTCAGCGGAGCCCCGAGCTCAAGCTTAAGGTCTACTTATTACACCAGGAAACGACCGGATAATTACAACAGGACTTCTGCGGTGCTGAGCCAAAAGTGGGTTTCAGTATGCTAGAGAGATCACATACCGCTGCGCCCCAGAGACGTGACTCAATGGCGTAAATGGTGACCCCCATTTGCGTAGCTATTTCTGAATTGGATCTGCAATGCATGGATGCCTCCCCACGTCAAATTAGAGTTGAACAGCACCGTTTCAGTCTATCATGCAGTTCTATTGGTTGTGTGGGCGTGCGTAATCTGTGCTCATTTGTAGGCATACTAATTTTCCCAGATATTCTGAAGGGACAATTAAAACCAAAACAAAAAAAAA
>NC_139701.1:33633219-33643219 GCF_964188405.1 Protomyctophum parallelum
ATTGAGATGTAATGTATAAAAAACAAAAAGTGATATATTTAATAAATACTTTAACCTCAGTTATCTTTTGTGCCCCAGGCTCCATATACTGCAGTGAGTGTGTGTGTGTGTGTGTGTGTGTGTGTGTGTGTGCGTGCGTGCAATGGCTGAGTGAAATCAATCATCGAAAACAAAACATAACACGTAACTTAACCAAGTGTGAGATTGTGCAATCAGAACGCATGCACATACACAGGTACACTCTCATTCACACATACACAAACACAAGCTGTCCTATCCTGTCTCTGTGGATATTGCCCGAGGAGCTCATTTCTATATTCAGTGTGTTTGTGTGCAAGCATTCATGCATGCAGTGTTATCATGGGGATCTATAGTGTGTGTGTGTGTGTGTGTGTGTGTGTGTGTGTGTGCGTGCGTGTGTGCGTGTGCGCAATCTGCGCATGTGTGTGTGAGGAGGGGGGAGTGTTGTCTAACTTTAGACAGTTCACCAGGACATGGCTCTGGCTGGCCCTCTGCTATGCTGCCTTTTGACCCGCTCCCTGTTTGCTTTGGTCGGGCACAGGAATTCGCCGCAACCTCTCATGCCCACTGCCAGCCTGCCTGGCACCACCAGATTTATTTTTATTCTTTACAAATTGGACCTTTGCTTTATCCTCTTTGCCACATTCCAAGACTGAGGGGAGCCTGATCACATTCAAGGACTTGTGCCAGACTGATCCCCGTTCTCATTACCAATATGCCTAAACCACTTCATTATGAAAAAGGAATTTGGAGATTATCTTTTATTGTCTATCGATGAGTCTTGCTTTGAACATTTAGGCGTTTAATTACCTAAATGTGAAAATGCAGCAGAAAGTTCATACAAATGACAACTAGGACAATAGCTTAAAATAGTGTTCATTTTTTATTAAAAAAAAACAAAACATTAAATACAAATTAAAATTGAACAAAAACAAAATCATTTCTTTCTCAAAGAAAATAATAGCTGTGTGATTTCTAGTTTAGTAACATGAAAAGCTTAAAATCAAAAAACTCTTTTAAAAGGATAAAACACAAAATGAAATGAAAAATTAAGTACATTTACCCGTGAACAGAGAGAAATTCTTTAACGTGACCGGTGGGGGAGGGTGGGGGGAGCAAAAAAATCAAAAGGTGACATACAGAGGTGACCCTGGCTCTGCATGACAGAACTGAGACTTGGATGGCAGGGTGTGCATGGGGAGAAGGGACGTAACTGAGTGGTGAGAGGTTTAGTGGCTCCTACACAGCCAATGAACTCAACATGACCAGAGACCTGAGTGTCCTACTGACATAGAGAATAGTCCCCCCCTCCCCAACCCTCCCTCCATTCCTTCCAGGGTACTCACTCACCCGCGGGGGGGCTCGGAGCTTACAAAATGACCCTGCTGAGAAACAGCAGTAAAACAGTTTTCATTTAAAAAAGGAAATATATATAGCCTATATATATATATATATATAAAAAAAAAGAAACATTCATTAGTGATTATATTCCCCCAAAATACGTTGAATCATAGACTTTATTGTGCAATCGGTGAGTCACTGAATTGTTTCATAAGAATAAAAAACAAAACATAGTTTCGATCAGCTTATAATTCTTTCTTAGATAAATAACTTTCTTTTCACTTTAAGTACTGTACATGATGTCTAGTCAGACACGTAGCTGGCCAGGAAATAATAATAATAATAAGATTTTATATATTTATATATAAAAAGACACGCTTACAAATATCATGGGGGAAGGGGATAGCTTAAACATAATTTTATGTTCCGACCCCCTATACATCAAGTCTTCGAATAGAATGGGATATAGCACCAAGAGCTTGGTTGTAATTCATTTGCTGTTAGCTTTTTTTGTGTGTGTTTTTTGTCTTTGTTTATTTTTTTTAGTGAGTGTACAGCCGATTCCATGCTACCGAGCTACTGGGCTAGCATCCATGCTACCGAGCTACTGGGCTAGCATCCATGCTACCGAGCTACTGGGCTAGCATTCTTTGTCGGCGCTCTACACTTTTCAAGTCTCTTCTCTTTTTTATTTACACAGGATGCGGGAGAGCATCAGACAGGAAGCTCCTCAGCGGACCCCCCGCCTCGTGTGAATGCATATTTGGTGCCGTGTCCACCTGGTGGAGTTATGTTGGCATGAAATCATTTGTACAAGTGTTTTCAAAGAAATGAAAACAAAGCAACGACAATATAAGAAGGAAAAAAAGTTGCATTGAATGGAAGTTTTGAGGGGTGGGGAGGTGGTAGAGGAGGGGGTGTTCTATATAAGTTCACTGTCAAAAGTCCTGCTGTACCGTCGTTTTCCTTTTATCTTCTTGTCTTTCTGTCTCTCCCTGGGTTTTTAATATTGTTTTTGTTTTCCTTACAGTATCTCGCTGTCTCGTCTGACGTTACCTTGCAGGAAAGGTATGCAGACGCAAATAGGTCCAATCGTCTTTAACTGCATGCGTTGGCGAGGAGCGGTGCAGCTAAAGTGCTTTAAGTGCTTGTGCTCAGGCTTGAAGCATTGGGCAAGAAGGGAGTCAGTGGAGGATGGGGGGGGGGGGGGTAGAACCTGTGACGGAGCAGGCCGGGCACGCAGGGCACGTGCTATAGTTTGAAACAAGCCTACATCAGTGTACATACACACTGCTGTCAGCTAGAGAAGTGAAGAGGAGCAGGGTGCTGGGGATGAAAGACAGAGAACATCGTTGGTGAACTTGGCATGTGTGTGTGTGTGTGTGTGGGGGGGGGGGGGGGGGGATACGTTTAGGCACAGCAAACAGAGGACTCACAGGGGCAAACATTAGGGTTCAGGATAAAGGCTTGAGATGAGATTAGAGCAATCACAGTGGTTCTCAAACCTTTTCCATTTCAAAGGCCACTATAACTCGGAGAGTGTACAAAATTAAAGTGTAAACTCTCAGAGTTACAGACCTATAACGATCCATTTATCTGAAACCCCCTCAAGGAGCCCTGAGGGTCCATGGACCCCCTCTTTAAGAACCACTGGTTTAGAGCACCTCACCACCTCAGACCACATGGGCCACAGGGGTGTGTGTGTGTGTGTGTGTGTGTGTGTGTGTGTGGGGGGGGGGGGGGGGGGGGTGGGTGGTACATGGGTAGGGGAATAGTGAAGCGAAAAGGAGGGGTTTTAAGAAGAGGGGTCAGGGGCACATAGCTACGGTTCTAAGGCACTGCACCTGTCCGAAATACCTCTACTTCCCCTCGCCCTGCCCGTGTCCCTATGGGGAGGGGGGAGGCCCTCAGCAGGCCGAAACCTCAGAATGGACCCTGAGCCTGAGAGCTGATGTTTTTATTGTTCGTTTTTTCTGCATTGTTGAACTGAGGAGGGAGATCTCTAAACAGAATGAACTGAGAAGGGACATCTCTAAACAGAAGCTTTTTGAAGTACAGCGTTTACACAAACACTTTGGGATACCACACACATACACACACACGCGCGCGCGCGCGTGTGTGCGCAGACAGGCACATGAACACACGTTGCGGTGGGGAGGGGGGGTCACAGTCACAAACGAGTCCTCTTGAGTGAGTGAGTGGAAAAGTCCCTCCTTCCTCTCTCTCTAAAAGAATAGTGCAGACGATAAGATTTCCCTCCTCTCTCACTGTAGAGAGGATGGAGGTTTCCTTAGCTCAGAGCAGATAGCCGTGGCTGACAGAAATCTCGGCCAATGGCCTTTCTAGGCTGTGCTCCTCTGTCTTTCTCTGACACCCCCCCTTCCTTCCACCAAAAAGTCCCTCTCTCTCTTTCTCTCTCTCGCTCTACCCCTCTCTGACAGACCACATGACTTGGAGTCAAAGGTCCAGAGCTCCTTCCAAATGATTACATAGACTAAATGCAGGAGCAAATTTGTGTCTCTCTCTCTCTCTCTCTCTCTCTCTCTCCCCCCCCCCATTCTCACTCTCTCCATACGCTCTCGTTCTCCCCCGTTCGTCCCTCTCTCTCATTTGCTCTCCAGGTTGTAGCACTGTGTCTCGCCCCTCTCCTTGCCATCGTAGCCTGGCAGTGGTTGGCCGTACTTGTCCACACACCAGCAGTAGCCCCGCTTCCTGCCTTTTGACGGGCGGCACTGCAAAGAGACCAGAGGGTGGGGGAGAGAGAGGGGGCGGGGGGTTAAACAAATGTATTACCTGAACATTCTGTTTGTTATATTAAGCTACAGTATTGCTATGGCAAAATACTGTATATTTGTTCGCACTGAGTGTGCGTTTGCTTCACGTGTCGGAGAAGGCCGATCTATGAGCTCACAACGCATGGTGGCTGCTGCGTGTCGTGAGCACTATATATACACCAGTTTTAGGAAAGGAGCCTTCAGTCTCCAACAGGTAGAATTGTGCAGACAAGGTAACACTGGCGTGGTAAGAGACCATGCAGCACACAGACACCATTCAGCGGGTACTGACTGCCCTCCATAGTGTTGGAGTGGGGGAGGGAGGGAGGGAGCCCGTGGACATAGATTAGAAAAACAGGTTGACAGTCTATCACTTTGAGACGCGTTGTGCAAACAGATTAGCGTTTCCAAGGTGAGGCCTTAAATTGACACAAATGTATCAACACCCGCTCGGATGAGCACTGAGCGTGTGTGTGTGTGTGTGTGTGTGTGTGTGTGTGCGTGTGTGGAGGTGCTATCCCTGCCCTCCCTCCTCTCTGTTGCCCTTTTAATTTTGGATGTATGTCAGGAATGAGGCAGAGTCATGCCTCAGCAGAACTCTAATAAGACAAACATCACATAGATGAGGAGGAATGCCCTGCATGCCAGCCTCTCTCTCTCTCTCTCTCTCTTGTGTGTCTGTCTTGGACACACACCCACTATAGTGCAGCAACAAAGCCTCGTGTCTGGTGGTTGGGCATCATTGAGACCATATATGTATCGATCTTGGGAAAGAGCTATTCATTTAACTCCCAAGGGTGTACAAATGGACCCTTTCAGTTTTCTCAAGAAAATGCACAGATGCTGTTAAAAAGCCAAAGGCTGAGGCGAAGTTTGTACTATATCAGGCCCATGGGCTCAAACCAGTGGGGATGTACTGAGAAAAAGTAGATTATTTTCGATAGAGAGCAGGGGGGAGGGCGTGTGTGGAGGTGTTGGGGAGGCGGGGGGGGGGGGATGCAGTGAGCGAGTGAGAGTGAAGGAGTGTGAAGGTAAACACAGAGTTGCTAAAATATTTGCCAAGGCCAGGGCCGTGGGGGAAACCAGCACTGCTATTCTGGGCAGCTGGCAGACACTCAAAATCATCTGGAGCTGATTATGGCCTACACACACACACGCACACAAACGAAGACACATACACGTGCGTCTGTGTACTTGTGTGTGTACGTGTACGTGTGTGTGTGTGTGTGTGTGTGTGTGTGTGTGTGTGTGTGTGTGTGTGTGTGTGTGTGTGTGTGTGTGTGTGTGTGTGTGTACACATAATAGTGCAGACGATGTGTGTGTGTGTACACACTACACACACACACACACAATGCACGTCCATATATATATCCACACATGCATGTGCAATGTCATTCAGTTCCACTCTTCATGACTGAAGGCTCTGACATGGCTACATTTATGAACTGTGTTTATGGTACGGGACACAGCATTGCAGTATGATCTCTGTGTAGGTCTGTTTAGAGACCGACATTATGAGCACTGTTTAGGGTACTTAAGAAAGAGCACCGTGTGTCAGTTGACTGATCTATTTGTTCCGTCCTAAACCTTAACACCAGAACAACCTCTTCCTACACTGTGAGTGGAGAGACACAGACAGAGAGACAGATAAACAGGCAGGCAGGCAGACAGACAGGCTGCAGACGTTCAGACGTTCAGACAGACAAGACGTTCAGACAGACAGACGTTCAGACAGACAAGACGTTCAGACATTCAGACAGACAAGACGTTCAGACAGACAGATGTTCAGACGTTCAGACAGACAGACAGACGGTAGTGTAGACTAGAGTGTGACCAAGTGTGTGTTTCCGGTGCAGTCCACATCCACGTGCACACTGAGTGTAGGATCAAAGGCAGTTTTATTGAGACTGAAGCCTATTAAAATACCTCGTTGACAACTACTGCAGCAGTCTGCCCTTTTCTCACTCTCTCTCACAGCGCTACCATGCCAGGGATCTTTGTTGTACTTGTATCCCCATGCCTCCCCGGTGCCATCCCCCCCCCATGCCTCCCCGGTGCCATCCCCCCCCCCATGCCTCCCCGGTGCCACCCCCCCCCATGCCTCCCCGGTGCCATCCCCCCCCCCCCATGCCTTCCCGGTGCCATCCCCCCCCCCCATGCCTCCCCGGTGCCATCCCCCCCCATGCCTCCCCACAGTGCCACCCCCCCCCATGCCTCCCCACAGTGCCACCCCATGCCTCCCCACAGTGCCATCCCCCCCCCCCCATGCCTCCCCAGTGCCACCCCCCCCCCCCCATGCCTCCACAGTGCCATCCCCCCCCCCATGCCTCCCCGGTGCCACCCCCCCCCCATGCCTCCCCGGTGCCATCCCCCCCCCCCATGCCTCCCCGGTGCCATCCCCCCCCCCATGCCTCCCCGGTGCCACCCCCCCCCCCATGCCTCCCCGGTGCCATCCCCCCCCCATGCCTCCCCGGTGCCATCCCCCCCCCCATGCCTCCCCGGTGCCATCCCCCCCCCCCATGCCTCCCCGGTGCCACCCCCCCCCCATGCCTCCCCGGTGCCACCCCCCCCCCCCATGCCTCCCCGGTGCCACCCCCCCCATGCCTCCCCGGTGCCATCCCCCCCCCCATGCCAAAGAGACAGGCAAAGCAATGCTTGAAAATTGGCTTACTAGTTTAAACTTATTGACCCCATAAACCCAGAAAGGAGGGGGAGTAAGTCTAACATAATTAATTTGTCGCATTACTTCCAACCAGACCAACACCAGACCGAACTGCTGGAAAAGGGGCTTTCATTTGTTCCAACTCTGGACATCTACAAACAACAAACCAACAGATTAAAGAAAGACCTTTCCCAGTATCACCGCAGACTGAAACTAGCCACACACTTTGGAATGGACCAGACAGGAGAAATGGTACAGCCATTTCGACCAGGTTCAAACTGGGAACCGGCTGATACGGTACTCCCAAACAGCCTTAAACAACTAATCAAGGATGACCTAAATACGGTAAGACACATTCCAGGGCACATTAAAGAAAAAGATAACCTCACATTAGCACAAACCAGGGCACTTAGAGAACTAATTAACAACAAACAGATCGTAATCAAACCAGCAGACAAAGGCTCCTGCATAGTAATTATGGACAGACACCAATACCTGTTAGAAGGTGAGAGACAGCTTAACAATCGGGATCATTATAGGCCATTAGACCAACCAATTTACCTAGAGACAGCGAAAAAAGCCCAAGCCATTGTTAACAAACTGAGGGAAAAAAGACACATAAATGCCAAGCAACATAAATATTTAATAGGACAGGACAGCCCTCGAGCTAGGATATTTTATCTTTTACCAAAAATACACAAGAGCCCGGATTCATGGACAATACCATATGAAGTTCCACCCGGTAGACCAATTGTGTCGGACTGTGGCAGTGAGACTTATCAGACAGCAGAGTTTATTGAATACTTCCTAAACCCACTGTCGATAAAACACCCCAGTTTTATAAAAGACACTTACGATTTTGTGGACAAAATTAAAACTATTATAGTAGGAAAAGAGGCCTTGTTGTTTTCGATAGATATAGACAGCCTCTACACAAACATTGAGACAGAAGCAGGCCTACTGGCAATTAAAGAAGTATTTAATAAGTACCCAGACACAAATCGACCAGAAGAGGAATTACTCCAATTACTAGACTTAAATCTAACCCAGAATGATTTTTCCTTTAACAACAAATGTTATCTACAAATCAAAGGGACGGCCATGGGAAAGCGATTTGCACCATCTTATGCAAACATTTACATGAGCATATGGGAACAGACAGCACTAGAAAAATGCAGACTTAAACCAACACATTATTATAGATTTCTGGATGATATTTTTGGAATATGGGAACATAGCAAGGAAGATTTCCAGGAATTTATTGATGTTCTTAATAGCCATCACAGATCCATAACGATAAAATTTGTGACACACACTGAAAGGATTGACTTTCTTGATGTAACAATCTTCAAGGGCCCAAACTTTAACACAAATGGGAAACTAGACTTAAAAGTATTCTTTAAAGAAACAGACACCCACGCCCTATTACACAAAACGTCATTCCACCCGACACACTGTTACACAGGGATAGTCAAATCACAACTACTAAGATTCCATAGGATTTGCACGCAAAGAAGTGATTTCAAAATAGCTTGTAAAACACTATTTAAAGCACTTAGACCAAGGGGATACACTAGGACATTCCTCCGGAAAGCTCAAAGTACTTTTTTAGAAATAAGAGTACGAGATCCAGGCCCTAAATTGGCCCTGATAACCAGTTATTCAACACAGAGCACACTAGCCAACAACAGAATAAAAAGGAACTTTGAGAACCGAACGGATGATCTTCTAAAAGATTATAAAATTATATCAGCCTACAGAAAAAACAAAAACCTTAAAGATTATCTAGTACACAGCAAACTAAAAGAAATCAACGCACCAGCACGCGAGGGACCAGAATACTTCAAACCCAAACAATTAGTCAAAAATAGAACTACAAAACGCGTTTTAGAGATTAAACAACGATTAACAAGCAGAACGAGCAACTGCATTTACTTAATCACATGTAACAAATGTGGTTTACAATATGTCGGAGAAACAGGGAAAACAATAGGTACAAGGCTGGGACAACACAGATACAATATTAACAATGGAAGAAAGACAACCACAAGATTTGTGCAACATTTTATGGCTCATGGCATTGAAGCTTTAACATGCACTGGACTGCAACACAATCCCAACTGGACAGTGGGACAAAGACGTTTTAATGAAAAACAGTGGATTAAGAACCTCAACACGGATTTCCCTGGAGGCTTAAACATACCTAAAATCAGATCTTGAACACAACAAAACCTAAACGCAGGATTAAACTGGAGAAATCTAAAAATGATTGGATCAGACTTCCTTCAAATACATGGCGAATACATTTATTCCTTGCACTGTACCTACACATGATGCGACCTGCGGTCGCATCATGGGTAGGCACAGTGCACTGAAGTCTTTCAAATCCTCCCCGGTGCCATCCCCCCCCCCATGCCTCCCCGGTGCCATCCCCCCCCCCCCATGCCTCCCCGGTGCCATCCCCCCCCCATGCCCCCCACAGTGCCATCCCCCCCCCCATGCCTCCCCGGTGCCATCCCCCCCCCCATGCCTCCCCGGTGCCATCCCCCCCCCATGCCTCCCCGGTGCCATCCCCCCCCCATGCCTCCCCACAGTGCCATCCCCCCCCATGCCTCCCCGGTGCCATCCCCCCCCCATGCCTCCCCGGTGCCATCCCCCCCCCCATGCCTCCCCACAGTGCCATCCCCCCCCCATGCCTCCCCGGTGCCATCCCCCCCCCCCATGCCTCCCCGGTGCCATCCCCCCCCCCCATGCCTCCCCACAGTGCCATCCCCCCCCATGCCTCCCCGGTGCCATCCCCCCCCCCCATGCCTCCCCACAGTGCCATCCCCCCCCCCATGCCTCCCCGGTGCCATCCCCCCCCCCCATGCCTCCCCGGTGCCATCCCCCCCCCCATGCCTCCCCACAGTGCCATCCCCCCCCCATGCCTCCCCACAGTGCCACCCCCCCCCCCCCCATGCCTCCCCACAGTGCCATCCCCCCCCCATGCCTCCCCACAGTGCCACGGTCTGAGTCTGTGGCCAGCTTCTATTTTAGCCCTGACCCAGCAGAAGAGACCGCAGAGAGGAGCTTAACATTGTGTTCCTGTGCACCAGTTCATGATGACAGAGTCCTGTGAGAGTGCGTGCGACGTGTGTGCGAGCATGTGTGTGTGTGTGTGTGTGTGTGTGTGTGTGTGTGTGTGTGCATGCGTGCGTGTTGG
>NC_139701.1:33648219-33678219 GCF_964188405.1 Protomyctophum parallelum
AATTGTTGTTTTATGGTTCAAAAGGATTTGTAGTGTTGTGCTTATAATTAAGAAACAATTGAGGTTAGGGTTAGTGTTAGGATTAGGCATTTAGACAGTGGGTTTAGAGCAGGGGTCTTCAACAAAGAGTGCAGGACGCCTAGGGGGTTCTCAGAGTTACTACAGGGGGCCACCAAATCTTTGTGTGAAGCTCACACAACGCCTAGCTCTGCTTAAAATCTATGAAAAAGTTTAATCTGCAACACAATTGTATACAACATGTAGTGGGGGTCCCTGCTGCAGCTCTAACAGTGGGGGTCCCTGTTTCAGCTCTCTCTCAGATAGAGGGTCCTTGGCTTGAAAGACGCCTGGTTTATAGTTTACGGTTGGACTATGCTTGCTTTAGTTGTGCACCGGTGTCATGCACCAAAGATAGGCAATATACAAGCTCTCAACACATCGCTGCGTGGCACGTGGAGAGCTTGTAGACAGCCTATTATTATTGCGACTGTAGGTCGCATTTACTATGAAAACCTGCATCTCCCGTCCATCACCCATGCCTCCATATGGTCACGTCTCGTGGCATCACGTCTCCATATATGGCCACGCCTCGTGACATTACGTGACATCACAAAGACCCTTAGATCTCCATATATGAAGATTACGACACTGACCTCGCTGGATAACCATACATGGAGAAGACTGGATCATCACCTAGATCTGCATACTGTATATAGAGCCGGCCAGCAACTCTACATCTGACGTCAAACCCTGAGATCTCCATATATGGAGCTGATCGATGTCTCCCTTTTTTATATATTTGTTTTAGTTTTTTGTGCCTTTATAGATAGTTACAGTGAAGACAGACAGGAAAGAGGGAGAGAGAGAAGTGGAGAGACATGCAGCAAAGGTCGTCATGAACGGGACTCGAACACGTGACATGCTGACGCTGTCAGGCCAGAGCCTATGTGGAATGCACCTGGACCACTTGGCCAGCGGGCGCCCCCCGATGTCTCCCTTTTGACTGACGGGCCTGCCCCAAAGTTATTAGTGCAGCTGCGCCCGGCAACAGTTCTCAACAGGCCCGAAAATTAAGGCCAGGCCCTACCTGGGCCCTCATCAAACCCTGTACACTCAAGACACTGGCCCCGCTGCCACCATTAGATCCCCATATATGGAGCTGACCTGTTCTGACATTCCATATGTTGATCTGACCCCCCATGCCAAAGCGACAGCGCTCGCCCAGCACTCTGCCGTCAACCATGGCGGGTGCGTGCATGGCTTCTCGCCCTCAGGGCGTCTTACTGGTTATTATTATTATTGTAGACAATATTCCCCCATAAATGGCCCAAAAAAGGTTGAAAAAGTAATTATAAAATGATGTCCTCACAAGTATAGTAATACAATTGTGTGTGTGCATGTGTGCGCGCCTGCGCACGCGTGTGTGTGTGTGTGTGTGTGTACTGTGTGTGCATGCGTGTGTGGTCGTGCGTGTGTTATGGTTGGGTTAGGTGACTCATGGTGCTAGGTGGGGGGGGGGGGGGGGGGGTGACTCATGTGTTTCTCAGAAGGAGCCAGAACTCTTGGGAACCCCTGCGATAAGGCTGCCAGCAGCAAGAAGAGAAACAGGGGATGTATCTGACACGGTCCGCATCTCAATCACCCCCCCACCACCCCCCCCAAATCCCCTTTCTCTCAAGTCAGCAGATTGTTTTCTGTGTCACTTTTTCTTCTTTTAGGAGGAACGGGGGGGACGGGGGGTGGGGCGTGTTGTTACCTCAACATCCTTTTCAGTTCCTTCCTCCGTCTCAGTCTCAGTAGTGAGCCGGCCACGCTACGGGTGGCCGAGTCTGCCACACCGCAGACAAGAAGAACTCAACGACTGTGTGTTTTCTTTGCCTCTCTGAGAGGGACGTCACACCTACTACACTGTAGCCGCGCCAAATCTTCAGCACTGCCGCCATCAAACGTTTGCACGTGCCACATCTACACTGCCACACACACACACACACACACACACACGCGCACACACACACGCACAGCCACACACACGCACACACGCATACACACACACGCACCTAAAATGGCATTCCTGCAGTCAGTGGTGGTACTCGCATGTTTTACTTAAGTAAAAGTATCAATACTGCAATGTAGAAATATTCTGTTACAAGTCCCATATTCAAAATGTACTTGAGTAGTAACATGAGAACTAACCAAAAGTAAAAGTAATCATTGTCCAGAAAAAACACACACACATGCTCACACACACACACACACACACACACACACACACACACACGCACGCACACAAGGTACTCCGTCCCACACAGCCACAAACACACCTGACCGACTACACTTCCTGAGAAGAGTGAGTCAGACGTCCGCAGTGCACTTAGCGGGGTAATACATGCTTATTAGCCATGCTGATAATATAGTGTTGACATCGTCGTCAGGACAACGGAGGCCGCAGGGGCAGGAGGGGGGCGGGGGGAGGGGCATGCGCGGGAGGGTGGGCATTGGGCAACTGCAGTTGGCCTAGGTGAGGATTCTTTGGGTATTGTTCGAGCGCGTGTCTTATTTGCATGTTAGCAAGGGGCGGCGGTGGCTCAGGGGTAGAGTGGCTGGATGGTAACCGCAAGGTTGCCAACTCGTACCCGGGCTCCCCCAGAGTTAGTGTTGAAGTGTCCTTGAGCAAGACACTGAACCCCTAATAACTCCTGATGTGCTGGTTGGTGCCTTGCATGGTTTCCGCTGCCATCGGTGTATGGATGTGTGTGTGAATGGGTGAATGTAATGCACAATGCACCATTTACCATTTTCCATTTTAGCGGAGGGTGTGTGTCATTTTATAATTTTATAATTGCATTGATGTTTTTCTTGATGTTCTGTGTAAAGCACATTGAAATGCCTCGTTGTTGAAATGTGCCATGCAAATAAAATGGCCTTGCCTGTGTGTGTGTGTGTGTGTGTGTGTGTGTGTGTGTGTGTGTGTGTGTGTGTGTGTGTGTGTGTGTGTGTGTGTGTGTGTGTGTGTGTGTGTGTGTGTGCGTGCGTGCGTGCGTGCACATACATGTGTGTGACAGAGGGAGTGCTTTACCTGCTTTTTCTTATAGAAACCCTTCTTGTCACAGTTGGGTATGCGGAAGCCTCGCGGGTTGAGCACGTTGGTGATTTTAAGAGTGTTCAGGATGCTCTCCATCTCCCTCCGGCACGGCCCCTGTCAACACACACCAGCACCCCGTCAACAACACAGATATAGGCCTACACAGCACAGTCAACCGCACACCCTGACACATATACATGATGTATGCATGAGACCTTGGAACTACTTTTTGACCTGAGATCAGATTCTAAAAATGTCTTCTACATCCTGACAGTTTTCAGAAAAAGCTATGTTTTTCGATTTTTCAAAAATAGCAGACCTACAAGCTGAGTGGCGTGCTATGAGCTTGTAGATCTGCTATTTTTCAATAGCTAAAGCATAACTTAATGCTAACACCAAAAGGGGTTCCCGCCCAAAATGGGTTAAGCAGTATACTTCATCATATGACAAATAGTCAAATTAGGCGACCCACGAGGGAACAACATGCATGCTGATGATGTGGTGGTGGTTGGTGGGGTGGGTGGAAAAGGGTGAGCAAGCTATTTGTGTTGTATGTATATTGTATATCTGTATTTGTATCTGTGTACTGTATGTTTTATGTAATTGTATATGTGTACTATATATGTTTGATATATTTTGTCCATGTCTTATGGGTCCCCCTTGAAAATGAGATGCTGCATCTCAAGGGGATATCCCGTTAATAGAAATCTGAAATCTGAAAATGTCACGCTTGTAGAAGATTAGAGGTCTTCGTATAAACCTGAGACCCAAAAATACCGGGGTATACCACGCACACACAGTAAGTATAGTAATACTTACTGTGTGTGCGTGTGACATG
This sequence comes from Protomyctophum parallelum, assembly GCF_964188405.1. Classification (NCBI taxonomy): domain Eukaryota; kingdom Metazoa; phylum Chordata; class Actinopteri; order Myctophiformes; family Myctophidae; genus Protomyctophum; species Protomyctophum parallelum. Next base: position 33,652,140 of record NC_139701.1, read on the forward strand.
TGTGTGTGTGCGTGCGTGTGCGACTTACATACTCTGCCTCCCTCTTGTTCTCCAAGGAGAAGTTATGCATGTCCGTGTTGGCTCCGACGAACACCGACTCCAGCTTGTAGCTCTGGCCCTTCCTGATCTGGTCCTTCCTGATGAGCTTGGTGTGCTTGTTGGTGTCGGGGGGCGGTCCCCTGCTGTGGCCGCCGCCGCCGCCCCCCTCCGCTGCCGCCGCCAGCCCCGGAGGCACCGTGACGTTGGCGCGCGGCTGTCCCTCGTCTCCCTGAGCCGCCACCATCTCTACGGATCCAAGACACACAAGAAGAGGAGGCAGCTTTTCAAACTCTGAGCTCGTACAAAGTGGCGCTCACACCAACAATGTTAACGACCGACAAAGCGATTCCAGCCATTCGTTTCCAGTGGGCACTACTGGCTATATTATGTCTGTCCGTTTTTGGTGAGAGACATGTGCTGCCGTAAGTGACGGGAAATCCATTGAGACCTCTTGGATTTAACCCATTTAGGCCTACCTCAAAATTAAAAAAGAAAAATCTAAATCCTAAATAAAACCTACAAGCTCGTAGCGCGCCACTCGGTGGCGTGCTATGAGCTTGTAGATCTGCTATTTCTCAATAGCTAAAGCATTAAATAAATAAATAATAACACCAAAAGGCGTTACCGCCCAAAATGGGTTAAACAAATATATAATAATAAAAAGAACAAAAGATTAACAGTGGGAAAGGTAAATGGTAAATAAATTCTAAATGGTGCATTTATATAGTGCCTTTATGCAAAGCGCTTTTCAATAATTGTGCATTACCTTTCATGATGCAATCATACACCGATGGCAGGGGAAGCCATGCAAGGCACCAACCTGCTCATGTGGAGCAATTAGGCGTTCAGTGTCTTGTTCACTTCGACACTATAGCTCTGGCCTGAGAGAGTGCAAGGTCAAACTGAGAACCTTCCGGTGGCCTGGGAGAGTGCAAGGTCAAACTGAGAACCTTCCGCTGGCCTGGGAGAGTGCAAGGTCAAACTGAGAACCTTCCGCTGGCCTGGGAGAGTGCAAGGTCAAACTGAGAACCTTCCGGTTCCCAAGCGGCCGCTCTACCTCCTGAGCCACTGCCTCCCTGAAATGTCCATTAAGGGTTCAATGTTCTGGGTGGGGTGCATGCTTCCCATGCTTTTGATATCCTCCTCATTCATTTTTATCCCAGGGCTTTAATGTGAAGCCAACCAATAAACAGATAAATGGAACTGACGGCGAAGGCAGGGACAGTATATAAGATAGGGAGAAGCTGACAGTAAACACAGAGACATGTGTGCGTGCAATATGATTGTGTGTGTGTGTCAGTGCGTTTTAACAGCGGGCGACAGCCAGACGAATTTTCCGGAAGTGCATTATTTGTCTATGGCTATTCGACTACCGGCAAACAGCGGCGATAGCAGGCGAACAGGCGATAGTCGAAAAGTGGGCGGAGGAACGTCGCCCGAAAAGATGAAAATAATTAATCTTTTGGGCGACATCGTCCGGCGATAGTGGGCGATTAGCAATGAAATTCAAGTGTCACTCGCCGTTGTTCTACCGCTGTTAAAACGCAGTGTGTGTGTGTGTGTGTGGCTGGGCTGATGTAAATGAGAGAAGGAGACAGGGCACTGAGAGGTAAAGGTGTGAGAGGTCGAAGGGAGCTGACAGCATTAATAACCCACTGTACTGCCATATAGATTCCTGACCAATCATTATACAGAGCATACGCAGAGGGCCCTCTGCAGTGGTGGGAGAAGTGCTTTACTTAAGTATCACATCACAACACAACATACTTTGCTGCAAGAAGAAACCCTGTGTCAAAATATAGGCTACTTAAATCCTATAGATTTTTCAAAATTGGACAAACATTTTGGAAGATAGCCGATCTAACAAGTCCACAATGTGTGGGAACTGCGAAGTGTTGTGAGCTTGTGTATCCGCTCTTTTTGAATAGCCAATGTATAAACAATCTAGTATACTAAAGCTGTGAACTGTCAAACAACTGTAGCGAGTGAGGAGTTGAAAGTACAATAATTGCCTCTGGCATGTAGTCGACTAGCATATAAAGTATAGACAAATTGAAATATTCAAGTAAAGTAAAAGTACTTCAAAATTGTACAGTACTTGAGTACATGTAGGCTACTCAGTTACTTTCCACCACTGGCCAATCCAACTGACCTACTTGAGGATAGGGGAGGGGGAGGAGTGGTGTGCGTGTGTGCGTGTGTGTGTGTGTGGGTGGGGGGGGGTGGTTTCAAACATTGCTCCCTAATATAGGATAGGAACTAACTATCCACCATATGCCAACGGTCAGCCACACCACCACAAGGCCACAGTCTGACAGACACAACTGCACAGCGAAATGGACCCGTAAGGGTTCATTTTTACACCCTCAAGAGTCAAATCAACACTGAGGATTTTACTGTGTTCTGTGCTTGACGAGCGGCAAACTAAGCTTCAGGACCCCAAGAGATGGACCACAAGGGAGGATGGAAACACACACGCACGCACGCGCACACACACACACACACACACACACACACACACACACACACACACACACACACACACACACACACACACACACACACACACACACACACACACACACACACACACACACACACACAACACACACACACACACACACACACACACAGTTATAAACCATTAACTTCAAGCAGATTTTTGTGTCGGAGTGCTGTGGCCAGGGTGGTGGACGGGCATGCAGGGGTGTAGCCCATGTGGTCAGGCTGGCAGGCTGGCAGCCCACCCCTTTTCTTCTCCCGACCAGCTGATCATTAAAGAAGCACTGGGGCTCCACGGGTCCCCGGGCTCACCAGAGTTCTAAATAGCATCACAAAGACTTCAGTGATCGCTTAATCGATAATATTTCAAGCAAAAATCAACGGAGATGCAGCAGCTGCTGTTGTTGTTCCGTTGGCCAGATAGGCTACGCTACGGCCAGGCATAAGACTTTTCTCAACTTCTTCTCACAAATGAACAGGGGGGTGAGGGGTTGCTTGCTGAGGGGATTAACAACAAGCCCAATTTAGATACCTGCAAACACCATTATTTATACGCAATGCAAACTTTTATATCCGCTCTTAGAATTCAGAGCTTTTTTGATAAACACATTACGCAATTTGTTTGCATAAATGGCTGCGGAGTAAACAGCACGGATTGTGGCGAGAGGGCTCGTTAATGTCTGGGAAGAGAGAGTTATGGAGATGCATGTGGACCGGACTGGTGGCAGTGGAAACCACTAGGCCGCTCTTACGTACTCTGACCAACAGGGGCACTGTAGATCATTCCCAACTTTCTCTCCAGCTGAGAGTGGAGATAATGGGCATGCGTTGCTGCCCATCTTTCCTCAATTATCTCCTGCTGCCTCAGAGAGAGGCCGAAGAAGAGCTACGAGGTGGAAACCTATACTGACATTAAGGGAAACTAGTGGGTGAGTGTGTTTGTGTGTCAGCTGAGCTAACCATCCTCCTAAATCAGAGTCTACAAACAGCCGCTGCCAGCAATGCAACATTCCAGACATAACAGTGGGTTAACAGACATGAAGGGAAAAACGAGCAAAAGATTGAGATTAATTTACAATTAAGAAAGTTGGAGAAAGAAGACAGAAAGAGAGAGTGGCTTTGGGCAGTAAGTTATGTGACGGGTGATAAAGAAGTAAGCAAACATAAATCAGTTTGGACTCATTTTACGATTGGCTGTGTGTGTGTGTGTGTGTGTGTGTGTGTGTGTGTGTGTGTGTGTGTGTGTGTGTGTGTGACACAATGTGACTGCTGAGTGCTTGCACACCCCACCACTGTGGCCAAGCCAAATAGCGAGGGGGAGAAAACACACAGGCTCCAGGAGGCCTGACGTCAGCCATGCCCGGATACACACAACACAGTGTGTATTCACATGGAGGTGGGATGTGTGCCGTTTCACTGCTGTGAGTGAGTGAGCACCTTCTGTAGACACAAAGCATCATGCAAGGCCCAGCAAGTAGTTCCTGGAGCTGTTAAGAAAGGGGAATCCACGCTAATAGAAACTGCAGGCTTTCTATTCCTGAAAAAGTTACAATGCGATAAATGGAAGCCATCGTTCTCACGATAATAAATATAATATAATAATAAATATTGAAAAAACGATATATTTATATATATATATATATATATATATATATATATAATTATAATTATATATATTGTTTAAAAGAAATCTGCTACTGGAAGATGGGTTTCTGAACTGCCCACAGCCCTCTATATGAGACAGACTGAGTAGGAAAAAAAGGTTTTATATTTTATCATGAAGATAGGTTGAAAAGTGCCAGTGGTCCTTCAGAGAGAAAGGCGTGTGTGTGTGTGTGTGCGTGTGTGTGTGTGTGTGTGTGTGTGTGTGTGTGTGTGTGTGTGTGTGTGTGTGTGTGTGTGTGTGTGTGTTTGTGTGCGTGCGCGCTCACGCTGAGAGATAGGCTCCTAAACAAGGGCCCCGTGTCCTCCCACCACCACACCCCGAAATGTTTTTGGTCCAAAGTCTGGAACCTATAGAAAGACTGTTGTCGTCCAAAGACATTGGCATCATTCACAGAACATAATCATCAACATCACCTTCGATCATGCTCCTGCTAAATATACTTACATAATGTCTGAATGTGGCATGAACCTTATAAGTTATAACTATTGGTTTGAAGGAGCCAGATTGTGCGTGCGGATGTTTTTAGTGTGCTCCGAAAGAAATGATGACTGTTTATAGGTCTCAGCTGTCCAATTATCCAGAGTCCATACAACTAAGAACGCGATGTAACACATTCGTTTATAGCACGACCAGGTGCATTAAGGTGGAAATGGACGCACGGGGAAAAAGACTGCATTTACACGCGTAAAACAAGCAAAAACAATCATTCCCACATTGGCCCACAAACGGACATAAGATTATGTGCGAGCCTAACGAGCATGCATCACGGGAAGATCTTCGTTTTCAAAACATTTGACTGTCAATGGTGGTGTTAGCACTGCGTTACGCGTGCGCAAAGAACACCAGTCACCAAATAAGAAAATCTGCGCAGTGCGCACCATAATGCCACTTTCTCTAGTCATAGCCATCCAGTGTCCACTGCACTGTGCTAATCGGTTTAAGCATATCGTAATAAATAAATGTGAACAGAGCAGAGTAGATAATTAGCTGTGGCATTCAGTGCGTGGTGTGTTCTCCAGATCGGATCCAAACAGTAGCCTACTGTGCCTACACCCTGTCGCGTATGCTACAACGAAGAGAGAGCACCGGCCACATTCTATTTACAGATTGAAAAAAATAATATATAATAATAATAATGGGGGAAAACAACAACTGGGTATGCCAGTCGCAGTGGTCAAGGACTGATCATTCCGTAAGGAGCCAAAGACCGCTGCCTACCTTGTGTTGTGTGCGCGGGTATCAGAATGCTGTTGAGCTTTTTCGCCGCGGCGCTGGAGCACGCTCCTCGTCCCTCCAGCAGAGCTTGCAGGGGTCGGCTCTCCCCCGGCTGGTGCTGGCAGGTCATGCCGGAGCCGCAGCGCCCCGTGTACACTCCACACGCCTGGCCCTCGGCGAGGGCGCACGTCATGCAGCAGCCGCAGCCCGGCTCCCGCACCCTCTCGACGCAGTCTTTTGGCAGCGGCTTGCACTGCATGAGCGCTCCGGCGTCACACGGCTCGCATCGGACCACCGGCCCCGCGGTCTCGGCGAGCCGGGTGAATGCAGCCAGTACAGCAGTGAGACAAAGCACGCAGAGACCGGGCATTCTGCCGATAAGCTGGTCACAAAAGGACAGTATGCGGGTTGTCGCGTAGGCTTAAGGGGACTCTTTGTGACACAGCGAGCGGGCTAGCCTTCTCCATCTGTATTTTCTTTTACGCGAACTTCTCGTTTTATACAGGCGGAAAAAGAGCCAACAAGTCACACCCTCCTTCGTATGAATAATGTAAACGGAGAGCCCCAATATGAGGGACCGCTATATTCAGTTCAAGGAGACAACTATTCAATTACGCTCGCTTTTAGGGTCCTAATATTATTTTACCAGGGAAACTGTACTAATATACGCCTTTCTCTGCACTGCTCTTTAAGATTACTCATCCCATGAGAAACGCCAAAGTCGTATTCCTGTGCCAGGAAATATGGCACAGTGTCAATTCAGTCAGTACAGAGGCTTTCTAGAACCTAAAGTAAATGTATAAATTCGATTTTTGCAAATATAAAACATTTGAATTTCGGGGCAAATGTGCCAATTGTATTTGAAATGTTATTAGAACTTGATAGAGGACAGCTTAGAAGGGAGAAAAAAGTTACACTTGGAGCTCTCCTCTCTCTTCCAGCCAGTGAATCATTGACTATTCTTTAGCCTTGGTAGGTTTCCACACCACTGGCCACATCCCCTGGCATCAACGGTACGTGACTGAATACCATTGGTGGTAACTTTGACCCCCCACCATGCAATACTGATAAAGTCTACACCAACATTCCTTTGGGCAGGTGTGTAGGTGGCCTCCCTAACCTACTAAAACAGTCATTTAAGGGCATTGTGTGTGTGTGTGTGTGTGTGTGTGTGCGTGTGTGTGTGTGTGTGTGTGTGTGTGTGTGTGTGTGTGTGTGTGTGTGTGTGTGTGTGTGTGCGTGCGTGCATGTGTGTACGCTATACACTCAGCAGGGGGTGTAGCCAAAGAAGTATATCTTTACTGTTAAACCCTATATACTTAGTTGACCGGGGTCCCCCAGCTGGGGTCTATCCGTGGCCCTACGGCCTACGGCTCCTTTTTTCCTTCAAAATCTCTTCACCAAAAATAGACGTTCTACTGTACAAGCTCACAATGTGTTGCGTTGCGACGTGTTGAGAGCTTGTAGATATGCAATTTTCACAGAATGTTTGCCTATTATGACATGCCAAGAATAGGGTTCAAGTGGTTAAGATAGTACAAACGGTCAATTGACACATGTCAATCACATCACCAATGCAGCCCACAACAGAAGGCCACAGCTGTGGGTGGCCACCACCACAACTACTGAACATGTGCATGGTAGTACCGCATACCTCAAATAGTGGTCCAGTGCTCACCTGGCAGTGACTCTGGTGCTGTACATGCCCATCGTGCCCCCATGAAACCCTCCACTTCTGCCAACCGTCCCACCACCTTCCGACACCTTCCCACCCCAGCCTCCCAACCCCACAGGATTTAAAATTATTAGAGAGAAAAATGGTCAGATTCTGCCGCCTCAGCACTGCCCCCTTGTCCGGCATACCCTACCGTTCTGCAATAACAAACGCAAGAGGGGGGTACACACTGAGAAAATAAAGCAATCAGTATTGGCCATTGTGTGATTTCCACCACAGAGGCAGAAAAATTGTTGAGACTGCATTATGAAAAACAAGCAGAGGGTAAGGAAACTCCCCCAGAATAGCAAGAACACGTCTGCAGCTGAGATTAGTTTTCTTATTACTTTACACTTTCTCCGTTTTCTGCTTTCTTTTTCACGTTGGAGATATTCAGAGTTTGACCTTTCCCCCATTTTAGCGTCTGTCTGTCCATCTAGGGCTTAGTTTTCCCCAAAAGGATCTGTAATCTCGCTCTTGGTTTAAACCGGGCCGGCGAAAAAGAGAGGTCCCTTTGGGAAACTAGTATGCACAAGGCTTTATGTGAATGTGTGTCCAGGGGGTTGTGGTCTGTTAAGTAATTGATACCATGAAGCCTTCATGCATTTTGACACTGGTGGGTCTCACCGGGTCGTTATGTGTCTTGTGTTTCTCAGGAAAATACAGTACCACATTCTCGGGTTGTAATTGTAATTGTGGTAACCGCAAGTACAACATGCAGAACTAATACTATGGCATTGCCACTTGACTGGTTAGTATTCAGTGAAGAGATACATGGTAGAATGGTAATAGGAGAGGCAGAACGCAAAAGGGATGACATCTACAGTACGTGGTAGAAGCCAATTTCATGAGCAGAAGTCATGATGGCACAGATACAAGCCGGGTGCCTTCACTCCCTGATCCACTGATGCCACCTGATTTCAGCATTCACAACTTTGTTTCCATGTCAGAAGAGTACAGGAAAAGAGTAGTAAAAATGTACCCTTCAGTACCCCAGACAGCTACAGTTTCAGGGACTTTTTTTATGAATAACATTTTATTTCAATAATCTGTATGATAGATTATGTTAATCTATTATTACATTTGGGACAATTCTACGCCCACAAGTTTGTGCCCATGGAGCGCAAAACTTCAGGTCGCCACGTCATACACTGCACACGTATGCGGATTGCGGAGTATGCGGGATTGCCGTTCACGCCTGTGCTTTGTCGACGTGATACGTCACTGTCTTGACCTCTGCGTTTTCAACCAAGCTATTCAACTACTGGCCAATCAAAGCGTTCCCCTTTCTGTGATGCGCTGGTCTGAGAATATACACGGAAGGCGGACACACGATATTTCCGGCAAAACAACATTGGCGTGGTCAATGCTCTTTGGCCACTCAAAATAGCCAAATGGCATTGACCACGCCTCCAGGTCTTAAGTTAAGTAATAAGACCTGGTACTTAAGACACGCAAAATACAGCCCCATATCTCCTTCAGGCTGGGTTGCCAGTTTAACTTCAGGGGGAAAAGGGCTTGAACAATACTTATATTACAGTTTACAATACTTATATTACAGTTTACCTTCTTTACACATACTCTCAGCGTACCTCAACCTGAGGTCCTATTTGTCCCACTTAGTGGTCCATGTTCCTGTTTTGTATAGCCTCTCCATCTTATGATTTGATGATTTACAAGCTCACAACGTGTCACATCGCAACATGTTGAGAGCTTGTAGATGTGCTATTTTGGTGCATGACATCGGCACGCAACTAAATCAGGCTTTATCTGCCACAAGGATGTTACTGTTCTCTTGCTATGAGCCTTTCCCAGTCTCTCTATCTACTGTAGGAACCTGACATGATGATCTCCCTTGATGAATTTCTCCCTCCGAGATGTGCTCTGTCCCAGTTAACATTTCACTGTCTTAACATTCTCATGATGCCGCGCCTTTCTCGATCAGGGCCGTAAATCATTAATTGGAAACACGTCCGCGGCTGGCCCTCAATAACATTGGTACAATGCTTGTTAGGCTATAATTTAGGGGTTCGTGGGAATCGAGGATCCGATAGATTTATCTGTTTCTTCACACCCTGCTTCATGCAGCAAGTTTTCCAAACGCTGTCAGCACATACACCACTTCCCACCAGTGCACACCATAGTACACTTTAATAGGGGATTCACACTATGGTCCCGGGTGCGCACTCGGGACCACTTGGCAGATGTTGTGGTAGTGTGAATGATGCGTACCGTTCCCGGGAGCGGATCGCCCAACCGTCCCCGGGACCGCATGGGGGAGGGTCTCTGGACCGTTGAAGTGTATTCAGATACGGATTGTTCCAATGTGAATGCATGCGTACCTAAAGAAGGAAGTGGACTGTTTTTTTTAAAGAACGTGACATAATCTCTAGTCGACGAGCCAAGCGTCAACAAAAAATCACACCTGTGTGAACCGAGTGGTGCAACTCCCCTCCTCTCTCTCTCTCTCTCTCTCTATTAGCTTTATTATGGATATCAATCCGCGTCACTGAGAACAATTTTTTCATTATTATTTTGGGTCGGCCTTTCCTTCTTTAGCATACCTCCTAGACCGGATCGCGCATGCGAGCTGCCGTCCACGGGGGTTGGCCTTTCCTTCTTTAGCGTACCTAGACCGGATCGCGCATGCGAGCTGCCGTCCACCTCCCATTATACAGGCAGACTAAAAGCTTCAATAACTCCTAATCTACGGAGCTCTCCATGGTTTGGTCAATTAGCGCGATGTTCGGAGGTCTTTGCTGACTATCCGGTGGTCTAGATGGAAACATTGGTGCTTTCTAGAGCAAGGATGGCTATATTTTAGCTCGCTAGCATTGACGCTATTTATTTACCACAAGATGTGAGGCACGCACGCGCATTGTACACACACACGCGGATATTGCTGGCCATTGCAATTCACCCATGCGCACACCACTCGTGCTCAAGACGGATACATGATACATACGGACATTCCTGGATGTAGGAGTGGTTGCACCACTAAAAAAAAAACACAGCCGCTGCACGATGCGTAACACCAGCGCATTTCTCAACTGTTGAATCTGCTTATACGCGCAGCACCGCGCTGATCTTATTCTGCGGACTACACGTGGCTCTTGGGCTTTGCTTGGCACAGTTTCCAAAGTAAAACAAAATAATAATAATGCTAAAGTAGAATCCATAGCAAACTAATACACTGGAGCACAGAACTGACTGACACAGTGAATAGCAGGCAGGCTGACAGTGAAGTAGTATAACGACAAAAAGCCAAAGAGGCAATGCAATTCAGTGTGTCTGGATTTATTTGAGACAATGTCGCACAGTTGATGGTCAGTGTCCGTGTGCGCCAGCCATCAAGCACACCGTCATCAGGATGATTAAAGTGTGTTATGCAAGTGTACCCGGGTGCGCTGTTGAATCTCGGGCAATGTGAATCATGGCCATTGGGGACCAGGCAACCGTATTCGGAAACGGTTCCAATGAAACGGATTCAGTCCATCTCAGTGTGAATCCCCTATTAATATGCTTGTGATGGCCAGGCCTCATACACATGACGCATGTGGATCCCATTGATCACGCTATGAGGACAAGAACCTTTATCCGCTCCACAAGCAGCATTCTGCAATTCTAGTAGGCGAATGTTATCTGCAATTTGAAAATAAAGACCACTGACATAAATGCTGATTTGTCAAAATATAAACACTGTTGGGATAACCTTTCAAAAGATAATAGCTGTGAGGTGATAATGAACACATAAGGCTACAGACAATGGAAATGTTGAAAGATTAACAATGTGAAACATATTTCTTCACTTACAGTATTAATTTATTTGATTTAATCTCCAAAAAAGGAAAAAGAAAATCAAAAAGTGATTGGAAAAAACACTGCCCCCTCATTCATTAGATCAGTCACCAAAACCAAGGAAGTGTGTTTTAAATGTCTAACATGGTTAAAATGGAGTTTGAAATTACAAAGGGTTTATATAGCCTGAGTAAAATGACCCCAAACATTTGAAAGTGAATTATCCCCTTTAATGTGCAGGATTGTATAGTGTGCTATAGGCTATTGGTTAGAGTGACTATTGTATGTCTAAAGGTTCCCATGCAGGTTCCATCCCAGCTGCAGTCATCAGTGTTCTTGAACAACACACTGAATGCCCTCCTTGCTAACTCATTATGATTTAGCCTAATTTATGCCTAATTATGCTCCATTCATTGTACCACGGCATTGCATGGTGAAGTGACCAATCACCGATCTGACCGGCTTCCCACTCCATGTGGTCCTTGGCACGCTGGGCAAGACCTATTGACGATATGCACACGGCTGCCATCTTGCCAGCAAGGTGCTAACTAGGTGCAACTTCCCATAGACAGCCCATTCCTCCAAACAGAAAAGTCCTATCTAATTGTATTAAATAACGTCAAACTCACCAACATTGCAGCTGTACGGAAAGCTTGAATTATCCTCTTTCTATCTGCAATGTGTTTGTTTAATAAAGATCCACAGTCTGTAGACATGGTAGTAGCTACTCCCTGTCAATAAATTCCTGTGGTGCTGGAGTTTGGAAGTGCTCGTTGACCATCACTCAACAGCCCATGCGTACCACCTGTTTTGAATTTGCACATAATGCAGCAGGCAGCAGGAGGTTGCTTTATAGATAACGAGTGCTTCCAAACTCTGACACAAATATTGTATCCGAGGAATCTGCGGATGTTCTGTCTATGATGATGATTTTTATGTTGTGGTATTCTCCTCTTGATCTATTTGTAATTTGGTGGCAACTTGCTCACATTTTTGTGAGCAGTTTTTTTCTCTCTTTTCCAGCCTACTTCAAGATGAATTATGCAAACCACTTGACCAAACCAATTATGCCAAATGACAGCCTCGACAGTGACACAATCCCATCAGTCAGTGAGCATATCGTAACACAACCACAATGCTTTAAGATGATCTGCTTTGCAAGCGCACGTGGTGGTATAAGTAAATAAGTACATTTACTCAAGTGGGTCTTCTGTATTTGAGTACAATTCTTAGGTGCTTTTACTTTACTTCTACTCTGAGTTGAACGTGTTGTCGACTACATCTCAGAGGCAAATATTGTATTTTTTACTTATAATAATGAATTACTAGAAAGCAGTTAACTTTACTTGTAACAGAGTATGTCTATATTGTGGTATCGTATTGCCACAAAATCTCAGTATTCTTCCACCACTACTGCTTTTTTTCACACTTGTTGTTGTGCTATGTTCCCTCCCAGGGGATGATTACATTTGTTATTTTGGCGAGGAAGTGTGTAAATAATCAACCTAAGCATTCTCATCTTCTGCCAGGTTCATTTTGAGGAAAGGCGTTTATGATTCATTCGCCATGTCAGCCAGGGTGTTGACAGGAGAGACAGGCCTCGTCACTCATGGGGGAGGCCTCTCTCTCTCTCTCTCTCTCTCTCTCTCTCTCTCTCTCTCTCTCTCTCTCTCTCTCTCTCTCTCTCTCTCTCTCTCTCTCTCTCTCTCTCTCTGTAAGCTTGGAAACAGCTCTAGATGAGACTAGTTGACAACTGTCTGTGGTGAGGTTTTTTTTCTCTCTCTTATGGTTTTAAACGAAACAGTTTTAAGGTCATGTTAATATATTTATATCAGATGGACTCGGAGTGGAGGAATATAAGGAGGAGGACCCCGACTCTGCAGTGTAGTAATTGTGTATGAAACCACTGGAACTCAGGGGGGGATCCCATCGTGTCGAATTAGGATTCCCACATCGCTGACATACTTGAACTGAGATCCAAATGTTTTGAACTCTTCTCTGTCCTTAGCAAGTGAGGGAGATCAGATGGGTTACATGCAGAGTGCCATCTTGGGTGGTAGACATCTGCCTTTGTTAACCACCATGCACTGCCCTCATTAATTTTTGCACTTTTGAGGTCGAAGAGACTTATGAAACCTTTTCCAGGGAGTGCTCTGCCCATCGAGGTTGTTTATACCCCAATAAGTCCGATTTCTTCCGGCATCATACTGTATACTTTAAATGCGACAGAGGTAAAATGGCAGCTTTTTTGATTGTATCAAAACATGTGGTGTGAAAGATTAAACCATGTGTTCCATATTTCCTGTATTATTTAAGTAACCTTATAATGCTACGCAGGCAGCAAAAACCCATGTTTAAGTACATTTGTGCTGTCTCATTGTTCAGCTAAACACTGCGGTTGTACTCTGCAGTCACTCAGTGACGCATAGGTCTTTTCTCACCAAGCATCTTATATCTTACTTATACTTACCCAACGCAATGTCAGTGTTGCATGCGTATGGAGCAGATGATCCGTGCTTTTATGGCAACATTTACACCCAGGTTCCCCTATATTTCTTCATTTATTCTTAGGTTTTTAATTTGTTTGTACGTTTTACGAGTTACACTGCTGTAACCAATGCCACTCATAAGCATCGCAGATGCCTTTTCAAACGACCCACTCTTTATTATTTGGGATAATGGCATTGCTCTTTAGGAGCAAATCCCCGCTCCCTCGCACCACCACTCCTGTGATATCTGCTTCCAATAATTTGATGGAATGAGTTCGCCCTGGCCTGGCCAGTCTCCATCTCTTTTTGCCTGACATGGGTTAGGAAAACATCTGGAGGCAAGAGAAGAGAGAGAGAGAGAGAGAGGGAGGGAGAGACAGAGAGAGAGAGAGAGAGAGAGAGAGAGGGAGAGAGAGAGAGAGAGAGAGAGAGAGAGGAGCAATGAGAACAAGAAAGCCAGAGAGAAGAAACAATGCCTGATTTACACTTCATTATGTGCTGTGTCACGCACCAATTTGCGAAGCGTTGTGAGCTTGTACATCTGCTATTGTCAGCCTGAGACAGCGCCATGCAACTAAAGTACAAATCAGGCCCAAGGGTGCTGTGAAATCTTCCAAAAATACATAAACTGTCCGTTGGCCACTAATTAAGCTGATTTGTTACATCGTACGCAGAGACACCAGAGACAAGTGTGTCTGAGAGGAGAAGAGGAATTAACTGGAGGGATGGAAATATGCGCTGTTATGATGTGCACGACTGTGGACCTTAATCCATGCCCCTTGTTTGTGCCACGGTTATGGCTCAAACAGGCCCCAGATATACTGTATAATGTATATGCCTGGCAGCTCCCAGCAGGAGTTCCAAGCCTTGCCCACCAGAGGCTCTCTGTAATTGGTCAAACATGTGCTGTGCTGTGTGCACCTGGAGGCCAGGTGGAAGACCAATGCCTACATTGCCTACATTGAATCGACACTGCTCCGGATCAGGGGAAGACAAGGGGAACGGGAGATCGATAGCCCGGACAGGCAGACACACGTGGGTCCATTCTAGCGGCTCCAGCACTCTCAGGTTGACCAACTCGGGTGACACTTTCCTGAGAGTGGGCCAATTCCAGCCTGCTAAGAGGATCAGTTTTCCCCTTCCTGTCCTGACACACATAGCAGACCAGTGTTGCGTGCACACACACTCACACGCACGCACGCACTCACTCACTCTTAAGTTTATACTTCGCAATATGGGTGCTTCGTGCTTGGCTCTGCCGAAAATAATGTGACGTATCTCAGCCCTTATCTGCAGCCACTCTTGCAAGCCGTGCAAACGCCACACGGGCCCTGGACCATGGGACGGGATCAGAGAGTGTCTCGCTGCAAAGGCAAAGTCCCCGCTAAGAGGATTGGGACCTTAAACCCTGTCTCTCTTGAAGAGTCCACCTGAGGCCTTCTGCAAGGCAGCCAGCAAACTGACAGCACGGCGCACGGCTCAGCTGCACTGTGGCTACAGAGAAGAGAAGAGAAGAGAAGAGAAGAGAAGAGAAGAGAAGAGAAGAGAAGAGAAGAGAAGAGAAGAGAAGAGAAGAGAAGAGAAGAGAAGAGAAGAGAAGAGAAGAGAAGAGAAGAGAAGAGAAGAGAAGAGGGAGAGAAAGAAAGAGAGAGATATGGGTGGATATAAGGATGAAGGAGAAAGAGAGATGGGCTTGATTCTGTATAAGGATGAAGGAGAGAGAGAGAGAGAGAGAGAGAGAGAGAGAGAGAGAGCTAGAGAGAGCTGCTCTGTAATCCCGGTGTGAACCAAAGAGACAAGGATTGAGAAGAGTGGCTTGCATGTGGTGATGTCACCTGTGGAGCGGCAGGACACCACTGCATGTGGTGAGCCGAGAGAACCTTTGGAAGAACCTGTGAATGGACGCCTTAGAAAAGAAACTCTAACAGACAGAGAGAGAGAGAGAGAGAGAGAGAGAGATTGCAGTAAGTGCTCGCAGCAAAAGCTATTCATAGAACTAAAAACCTGTGTGAAGTGAGGGGCGCTCTTATCATCGTACATCATCATGACGTAAAAACACTATGTCTATTTGCTCAGACACTGACGTAAAATTGTCCATTCATTGTCAATGGGAATTTAATGTTTGTGTAGGACAAAGTTGGTGGACACGCACCAAAAGCTGGATATAGGACATTTGAGATTTGAGGTTGACGAGGGCCAACCTCCTAGAACACCATTGCTAACCCCCCCCCCCCCCCCCTCCTTGCCGAGGAGCCAGAGTGCGGCCCGTCATGCATAGTGCATACATACGAATGTATATTTTGACACATGCTGAGAGACTGACCCGACACTGAGCAGGTGGGTGCCCCGGGACGGGCTGAGAAGGCAACGTGTGTCCCGCACGCCAGCTGTAGAGTGGATTTAGAAGAGGTCCCGACGCCTGTTAAACCTGTGCGGTTGACATGCTGTTTGGGTTGAGGGTGACTGATTAGCCGGCAATATACAGCCCTTTCCACGGGGGCCCTGTCTTATAGGTCCAGCACTCAGGCGGCTAACACCTGCTTAGCCCAGCGCCTGGCCCTGGGCTAATGGACGGCCATCAGCGCTCTGCTCGCAGAGCCGAGTGACAGGCTGTATAGGAAAGTTTAGGTGTGGTTGCGATGTTAGACATGTACTGTATGATGACCTACCCAACTCCCCACGCCTAAATCCATGTAGTGTTGTGCCATCAACTTGGGCCCCACATGGTCGTGAGATAATACATACAGTACATATACATACGTACGTACGTATGTATATGTACGTACCTACCTGTACGCACGCACACACACACACACACACACACACACACACACACGCACGCGCACGCGCACGCGCACGCGCACGCGCACGCGCACGCACACACACACACACACACACACACACACACACACACACACACACACACACACGCACACGCACACGCACACACACAAGCACACACAAGCACAGAAAGTAAAAGGTTGGTAAAGTAAATACAATGGGCTCTTCTGTCATCGTCGGTGCTGGGGAGAGAGAGAAAAAAAGAAAGAGGAGAGGAGAATGAAAATGTAATCTCCCAGCTCCTTAAATCCGTCTTCCCCCAGCAGGACCTTAAAAATGACACATCTCCCATTAAACAGATGGCAAATTAATCTCATGTGACTTGTGCGGTTACGTCTGACACACGACTACCGCCCATCGTGGCCGATTGACGAGGACCGCCCGGGTGCCCTAGCTGGCGTTGGGGGAGGGATGACGAGGACCGCCCGGGTGCCCTAGCTGGCGTTGGGGCAGGGATGACAGGGAGTGGGCAATGGTCGGGTATTTCGTGTAAAGTGCAACCTGGGTTGCGGGAAGCAGGGCAGGAACAACGATTCCTGCGGTAAGCACAATCTCCACCAAGCCTCCCTATACACTCCCCACCAGTGGTGTAAAGTAACTAAGTACATTCATACTTAAAGGACCACGTCACCACTTTTCAACCTCTTCATATAGGTCCTCACTAATAACCAGACTCAGTCTGTGTCTCATAGGAGGGCTGTGGAAAGTTTAGAAACCGTCCTGCAGTCATTATCCGTCTTCATCATTAGGCAGATTTTCTTTTAGACAAGATTCTTTTACAAAAATGTTTAGATTTTCATTATCATAAAAACGATGGCTTCCACTTTTCAGGACTAGAAAGCCTGCAGTTTCTATTAGCTTGTATTCCCCATCGATGATGTCACTGGAGGACGGTTTCTGAACTGCCCACAGCCTCCTATGAGACACAGACCGAGTAGAATTTTTTTTCATGATTATTAGAGGACCTATTATATGAAGATAGGTTGAAAAGTGGTGAAGTGGTCCTTTAAGTACAATTTTGAGGTCTTTGTACTTTACTTGAGTATGTCAAATTGTATGTGCTTTTACTTCTACTCCACTACATTGTAGAGGCAAATATTGTACTTTTACTCCACTACATTTATTTGAAAACTTTAGTTACTTGTTACTTTTTGATTATTATCACAAAACAAACATTAACCACATCAGCCCTATATTGTCAGGAATGAGTTACGGAGTAGGACCCAAAAGCAGGCAACCAGATGCAGAGTAGATATCTTCAAGGTGTTTATTTAACTATCAATCAGGAGTATTCAAAAAGGTAAAACATAGGCAACATCAGACACAAAGCTCATTCGACAAAGGTCTACGAACCAACGGGCACACTGCAAATAAAGGGCTTAAATAGACAGGGGTAACAGGACACAGGTGAACTCAAAACACAATCAAACACAGGATAGGCTAACAGGCAAACAGAACACAGGTGACTAGGATACAATAATCAGGTAGGTAAGACAGAACAGGAAACACCAACAAGAGGAGGCAGGAAAGCACAGAACAATACTACAAAACAAGGCACAATACAGAACATACAGAATAAGTCCAAAACCTACTTAGGTTCCAAGTGTTCAAGGCAACACACATGACAAGCGCTTTCTTTAACATTCAAAGCATAACATTTAAGGTATTACAGAACATGAACTAAACACAAAATGGTCATGTCATAATAAGAGTTCAGGGTTTGGAGCCACGAGTCACGGCTCAAATACAAAGGCAGAGGGGTGGGGCGGGACATATATAGTTTTTGTGCATTTGAAAATAGTTGATAAACTAGACAAAGTGCCAATCGGCACAGGTCTCCACCAGGGCAGGTCAGGTTGTGGCCTCATGGTGGCGCTATAACAGGCTGTTGAGGAAGATTTGGGCCGGAGGTTCGTGTTGGAGGTGTGTGTGTGCATACATAAGTTGTATACAGATCGATGCAGTTATAGCTAAAAACAGGAATTGGCCTGTTATAGCGCCACCGTGATGCTGATTTTGAGGAAAAAATTGTGGCATGTCGTCCTCGGCCTAGTGAAAATGTGTGTGTATAATTTAACGGAAATTGCACACTGTGTTTGTGATTTGTGGCCTTTTTTCGAAATGGACGAATCGTGTGAGCTTTGGAAGCCAATCTTAGCCAATCAGGATGGAAGATGGGAAATGGTGGCGCTCCGTGTTGATCACATGACTATGGAGATAGTGTATACCGATTTGCGTGAAATTTGGATAAAATCTGAAGGAGTAATAATAGAAAATGTGTTTTACATATGTCGGCCTCCTGGTGGCGCTATAAAGAGCAGATGTGAAAAATTCCAGGCAAAGGTTTTTCCTTGGCCTCTAGGGAGTTGGCATACAAAGTTATCCACATTTGGGGCAGAGGTTCATCGTTGGCATCCAGGGAGTGTGTGTGCAAAATTTGGCATCGACCGGGTTAACGGTGGCCGAGATTAGCTGCTCACGGACACACGGACGGACGGAGTGCAAAACATACTCTCCCCACATGCCTTCGGCCTGGTGGAGACAATGAGCTTGTGGATCTGCTATTTTCAAAAGATTCTTTTTATACATTTGAAAACTTGAAATGGAATCTACACAGAGAGTACTTTCTACTTTGGGTACTTTAAGTACATTTTGATGCCAATACTTTTGTACTTTTACTCAAGTACATTTTGAATTCCAGACTTTTACTTGTAACGGAGTAGTTTTACATTGCCGTATTGATACTTTTACTTTAAGTAAAACAATGGAGTACTTCTTTCACCACTGATCTCCCTGCCCACCTCAGCACTCTTACAGACAGTATATCCTGACTGTTTTTCAGTCCAGTGCCACCTGCATCGCATTTGAACACTGCAGCTCTCCAGAAGACATGATGACAGGATATGTTTGCAGTCTGGTCCCCTGCATACAAAGTCATAAACAAACCCCAGGGAGAGGGTGCCGGATCAACACTCAACTTACAATTCAGGTATTGGTTTAGGGCAGTGGTTTTCAACCCTTTTCATATCAAGGCCAATTATTGTCTCTACCAGGCCGAAGGCATGGGGAGAGAGTATGTTTTGCACTCCATCCGTCTATCCGTGTGTCCGTCCACAGCTAATCTCCGTGCCACACCCGCAGGGACGGATTAACCCCTACGAGGGCCCCTGGGCCGGTAAGATTTGCAGGGCCCCCATAGCGTGCGTGCACATGACATTTTCGTGTTTTTACGTGTTTTTATCATCTTTTTAACCTAAGTTTAACAAAATTAACAGCCAATGAAGGGCCTTTTCAGGGCGTCAAACCTATAGTACCGCCCAGGCGGTGGCGTAACCGTCTGGGCACCCGACTGGTAATCCAGTCGCAGTGTGCCGCGGGTTCGACTCCCGAGCCCGACACGGCCTTTACTGCATGTCATCCCCCCATCTCTCTCCCGTTTCCTGTCAGCCTACTGTCTGTCCCTTCAAAAACCAATAAAAGGCGTAAGCCGCAAAAAAATATCTTAAAAAAAAAAAAAAAAAAACCTATAGTACCTCACGCTAGAGCACAGCACGGGTCCACCCAGACCCGAATACCCGAGATCCGACCCGAGAACCGAGCCGGGTCGGGTGCAAAATATTGACGTGCCGTCGGGGAACGGGCGGTTCCATTTCAAAGCTGCGGATCTCGTTTCGGGTATCTGAAATGCAGAATACCCGAAATACCCGTGCAGGACCCGAGCTTTATTATATATTGTAACGATCCCAGGAACCGGAGGCAGAGACGTAGTTCCAATGATAAAGATCTCTCTTTATTATAGTTCAACAATCATCCATATAACCACAGCATTTGTGTGTGTACATGCTAGCCAGGTTTGCGCTCTCAACCTAACTACCAACACAGCCTCTCACAGGCTCACATGCCGCGTCACTCACTCCTCCGTCCCGGGAGTCACACCCCCAAGACAGTCACATTGGCTAAAGCCATAGCTGGCCGCTTCACTATATATATATATATATATATATATATATATATAACCTTTCAACTTTAAAAATAGTTTTTGAAAATAGACATGATATTATGGTTATGCGTTACGGTTGTAATGATTATGTTCTAAAATACACGCCTCGAGGATTTGGAAATGGAACGTATCCACTGGTGGTGGTCACAGTGGGTCACAGTGTGTGCGCGGCCGGTCACATACACAGTCAGTTGTGTGAAGTCAGCCTTCCGATGTGAAAGTGATCCACCGCAGTCTGGAATAAAGCCTAATTATTACAGCACGTCGTCCTTTCTGATTGTACACATTGTGCAACGCAAGACACAAACTGTAGGCCTACTTAACCATGCGACGCATTGCGAGCTTGTAGATTGGCGCTTTTCAGCGCTCATTTGAGGACGGGGTGATGCATGCAGCATTGCTGACGTTCAGTCTCATAATCACAGTGAAAATGAGCATAATATAGGATTGGACACACCACGGGTGTAACGGGTCGTCGGGTCTTTCGGAACGGGTAGGTTTTTTTCGGATCCGAACCTGTTTTTATCGGCTCCTGATCGGACCGGGTCAAATTATTTCGGGTCCGGTTCTGGACCGGGTGCGGCCAATTAGAATGTTCTCGGATCCGGATCGGTTCGGTTCTGATATCACCGGGTCCGTTCCGGGCCGGGTCCAATTTTATGGACCCGTGCTGTGCTCTACCTCACGCTCCAATTTCCCCGAAGGGCCCCTGAGAGCCAAGGGCCCCTGGGCCACGGCCCCACTGGCCCAATGGGTAATTTGTCCCTGCACACTCCTGTCTCAGGCAAGGGTAATATGAACACAAGGATGGCGAGGCAACACAGTTGGGCAGAGTTTTAACAGTTTAACAGTCCCCAAGTGCAGATTATGTGACATTTAACAAATACGTAGGAGACCGAAATATCTCCTCAGAGACTGACACCATCTTGTCCAACGCCAGCAGACAGCAGACTGACTGGAATACTAATTCTCTGCAGCTATATACCCCCCATGGCCCCTCCTACCAGACAGGACCAATTTATAGGGGTTAACATGATCCACAACATGTCAAATCTGCTTGGGTTTGGCACAAAACACATTTTCATACATTTCAATTACTTTAAGCTTGTAGATCTTTTCTTTCTCAAGTCTTTAGTTTTCCAAAGTCCTCTTTTTATAGTCAAAATAAACATCCCTCCACAGACAGGAGTTGGTTTGGCCCAGTTAGTGCTCAGCTGGGCTTCCACCTATTCCACAGAACCCATTGAACATGTTTGATAGCTGAATAGAGATATACCGAGAGCTGATGGGGATTTGTTTGTTTAGTTTGTCCATACCCTACCTAACCAGTGCACGCTATTGAGAGTCACACTCCAGCACCGTTAACCCGGTCGATGCCAAATTTTGCACACACACTCCCTGGATGCCAACGATGAACCTCTGCCCCAAAACTTCCAGAACAGCCTGTTATAGCGCCACCATGAGGCCGACTTTTGATATTCTTTGATACTGCTCCTCCAGATTCTGTCCAAAAATCCCGCAAATCGTTACACACGATCTCTATAGTCATGTGTTCAAGATGGATCTGTCCGATATTTCATATTCCATCCTAATTGGCTAACATAGGGTTTCAAAGTTTGCAGGATTGGCCCTTTTGAAACAAAACGCCTCAAATCATGAACGCAGCGTGCAATTTACGTGAAATCTTTCACAAACTTTCCTACTATGCTGAGGAATATATCCCACCCTTTTTACATTGGCCTGTTATAGCACCACCAACAGGTGGAAACACATTTTTGGAACAAAATGCCTCAAATCATCCAATTGCCATCAATGGTGTAAGAACAAATGCCACCCTTTTCACATTGGCTTATTATAGCACCACCAGGAGGCCACAACCTGACCTGGCCTGGTGGGGCACTTTTTCTAGTTGTCTCCACCAGGCCGAAGGCATGTGGGGAGAGTATGTTTTGCACTCCGTCCGTCCGTGTGTCCGTCCGTGTGTCCGTGTGTCCGTGTGTCCGTGTGTCCGTGAACAGCTAATCTCGGCCACCGTTAACCCGGTCGATGCCATATTTTGCACACACACTCCCTGGATGCCAACCATGAACCTCTGCCCCAAACTTTCCAGAACGGCCTGTTATAGCGCCACCAGGAGGCCGCTTTGTGCAAAACAAGTTTTTCGATGCCATATTTTGCACACACACTCCCTGGATGCCAACCATGAACCTCTGCCCCAAACTTTCCAGAACGGCCTGTTATAGCGCCACCAGGAGGCCGCTTTGTGCAAAACAAGTTTTTGCACAGTACACCTACAGATTTTGTCCAAACATCACGCAAATTGGTACACAGTCTCTCTAGAGCCATTCAACGAAACGGGTCTTTCAGATTTATCAGACTCCATCCTGATTGGTTAAGATTGGCTTCCAAAGTTCACAGGAGTGCTCAGTTTCAAACAAAATGCTGCAAATCATGAACACATCGCGTGATTTCCGTGAAATTGTGCACCCACATTCCCACTAGGCCGAGGACGAAATGCCACATGAACAATTTCAACTCAGCCTCAAGGTGGCGCTATAACTGGCCGAAAAGTGTTTTTACCTCTAACTGCACGGATCTGTGGATAACCTGGTGGAGACCTGTGCCCGGAAGGGCACTTTTTCTAGTTTATTCTGCATTTGATCCACGGACAACCATTTGATGAGATTTAGCTTCTCAGACCCAAAACGAAAGAATATTTTGATATCGTTGACACACAATTCCATGCTGTTGGCAAACGTTGATCAACTCTTAACAATAACAACTCTTCTATACATTCTCTAATTGTGTAGATTTCTTGTAAATTAAGTAATGCAGATATCAAACAATAATGTAACTCTTGAGAGCATAAAATGAAACCAAATAGACCTGTATAGGTCCATTTGGTTAAATTTTTCGGTCTCAAGAGTTAAAGATTTTAAGGGACCACCTGGAACCTCCTCAAGGACCACTGGTGGTCCCTGGACCATGGTTGAAAACCACGGCCACCCCACCACAGGTTAGAGTGGACGTCTTGGAAACCTATAGACTAGAACGTCGCAGTCCCACCCCCTTTCAAAACGACGAGAGACCCGGGAAATAATTCCCTGTTCATTTTCCCCATAGACTTTTCCAAAGTATTTATTTAAAGACGTTTATGCCGCGGACAAAGCCAACTGTTTTGAGCCAATCAAAAAAAAAATCTTCTTTCTAATTATTTGATTAACATTGTGTTCATTCCATGTGACACAGCGCTATGGTGCGCGTCTGTGCGACACAAATAGCATGGCAAGACGTGCATACTTTATGAAATATCTTTTGAGAAGCCGGACATGTATTTTTTTCTGTTCTCCTGTCAGAAGCCAAAAGTGCAAGAGGTAAAAAAGAAACAAACGGAACCGTCCACATCCTTTCCACGTCCACGTACTCTTTGCAGAAGCTAAAGAGTACCTTGAAAGTTCTGGGCTCCTTTTCAATGCATTTAGTTCCTCTGTGTATGTATGTGTGTGTGTGTGTGTGTGTGTGTGTGTGTGTGTGTGTGTGTGTGTGTGTGTGTGTGTGTGTGTGTGTGTGTGTGTGTGCGTGCGTGCGTGTGTGTGTGTGTAGTGGAGGTGGTTTTGCTTACCAAGGGCCTGTACGTCACGAGGAGTGCCCAGCAGACTGGAGCAAGTCTAGTAGACAATGAGTGGACTGTGGATTAAGTCCAATGTGACCATTACACCAGTGGTTCCCAAAGTGGGGTCCGTGGACCCCTAGTTGTCCTTGAGGTAGTTCCAGGGGCTCCTCAGCTAAATGATAGTTAGGAACCAAATGGACCCTTATGGGTCTGTAACTCAGAGTTAGGGTCCATTTGGTTCCAATTGTACACTCTCAGAGTTAAATTAAAATTGATTTTACAATATAAATTGGGGTCTCAGACATTAAATAGGGGTCCGTAGCCTATTGCATATCAAACTCCTTGAAATTAAACAGGTTGAAATTCACTGCTAGAGCCGCAAAACTCTTCTCTTATGAGGGTCCCTAATATCTATTCAAATGTGGGTCCGCGGGCTAATTAGTGTCAATTTGAGGGGGGCCTTGACATGAAAAAGTTTGGGAACCACTGCATTACACAATGTACTTAATTGGTTCAGAGCGATGGTTCAGAGCGATCTACCGTACAGATCGCAATTCCACCATATGCTACTGTGCACGCTGTAACAACTTGCACATATTGCCATATTCATATTTCCTGGCTATATAGTCTAATGCATTTTGGCCTTCGACCACGTGTGAAATTCCTCGCAAGAACTTTATTTCTGACACAAAATATTTGGAAGCTGCTTGACATAATGAAGAAGAGGCGGACAGAGAGAGAAGACACACATGCATGCTCATGCACATGTACTGTATGCGTACATACATGCATGCACGCACGCATGCATGCATGCACGCTCACTCACACACACACACACACACACACACACACACACACACACACACACACACACACACACACACACACACACACACGTGTGACACACACATGCATAGGCACACGCACACACATCTTTTCTTGGAAAGCCACAACGGTTTCTAATTATATCCAGGGTTTCAAATAAAAAGCGTTTACAGCCAATTCGCTTGCGTAAATGCCATTCCTGTCCTTGCGGGGGGTGGAGATATAAACCATTCCTACACCGAGACAATAAATGGTTTATCACTTTTATTTGTCATGGCTTTTTGTGCCGTTGCCGACTTCTTTAAAGAGTGAAGGACCAGAAAAAGCAACCCCCCCCCCCCCACACACACACACTAATGACTGTGTGTGATTTATGGAGTATGTGTTTGACACAGTGGTGTCTGCATTTTCAAACCGGGCATAAGCAGACTCCTCTTTCACAGACACATTCAGCCTCCTAGAAAGGCTGTACTGCATAGTTTGGATATTATAATGAACAGTCAGTGAATAACATACAGGTTTTTTTTTGCAATGTGGGGAAAGGAGAGGAAATTAAAATGATCAAAATAATATTGTGCAAGTTAGTTGCGAGTTGCGAGTTGCGAAAATAGCAAACAAAGCAGATCTACAAGCTATGGCTATACTCATACTTGCCCTGACTCTGTCGGAGTCGAAAGATGTCGGCTTCTTTTAACTTTTATAAATAAAGTACAACTATTTGTATCCACCCTCTCCTCATTTTTAACCTTTTTAACCTTTCGAGTGCTCGGATCGCCGCCTTGTCTTTAGTATGGCTATTTGGGGATCCTTGCCAAGTTCAGAATTAGCTTTATTGTCTCATCACAGTTTTACAAGTAAAAAAGTGGGTGAAATGTTTTGTGCATAGTCTCATCTTTGCAAGAAAAAGCTAAGAAAGCGAAGAAGGGAGATCAAGGTAGGAAAAAGGAAGTTTGAGCTCTTTTGCCACAAAAAGTACATAGGGTTTTCTCCTGTGTGTATCTTATATTTACAAGCTTTTGCCTCAAACGGTACAACCAAAAGGTCTCATAGCTTATTTATAAGCTTTGCTACTAACTGTACAACCAAAGGATCTCTTGGGGGGTGGGGGGGACTTTAACTTTTTTTGACAGGAGCCAGCTAGTTTCTACAAGGCGGGATCCTCATGGTTCACAGATCTGAGCGCCCATAAGGAGTAGTTTTTGTGCAAAACTAATTATTGAAATGGATTCAGAATTACGAAAAAACCCTAGTTTGACACGTCACATGCTACATAAAGCATAATGAAAATTTGAAAATCTTACCTTATATAGGATGTTAATGGTATGGTTACATAATGCTAATTACTCAAATTTCTCAACGTGCAACTTTTAGCAACCAA
>NC_139701.1:33690719-33708219 GCF_964188405.1 Protomyctophum parallelum
CAGCGCTGTTTTATCACTCACTCAAAACCAAAAGCACATTTGTATGTGCTTATAATAATAATAATAATAAAAATGTAAGC
The DNA here is from genome assembly GCF_964188405.1 of Protomyctophum parallelum. NCBI lineage: Eukaryota > Metazoa > Chordata > Actinopteri > Myctophiformes > Myctophidae > Protomyctophum > Protomyctophum parallelum. The sequence goes on from NC_139701.1 coordinate 33,690,800, forward strand.
CATAAAGTCTTACAGAAAATGAAATTGAATGCCCTACTTTATATCTATACATGTTGACTGTACTCTTCACCATACTGTATCATCCATCCATCCATCTTCAACCGCTTATCCGTAGTCGGGTCGTGGGGGCAATAGCTCCACCAGAGAGCTCCAGACTTCCCTCTCCAGAGCAACATTAGTGACTTCCTCCTAAGGCTGTCCCAGAACATTCGGGGTTCGAACGTTCGCTCGTTAGGGTTGGCACTCGAATCTTAATTAAATTAGCTTGAACCATTTTTTTTTTTGTTGTTTTTAATATAATTTATTATTATTATTTTACTCGAAAATATGCGATATGCATAATAAGAGTACTATGTTCATGTTGTGTTTACAATAATTTGAAAGTCCTGCATGAAAGCAGAAGAGACAAACACAGTGACAAACACAGTGACACACACACACACACACACACACACACACACACACACACACACACACACACACACACACACTCAATGCGCTTCGGAGAGTAGCCTACACAGGTGGAACAAATTAATGAACGAAAGACAGCTAACGAGCAAGCTACACTCTCGTCTTAGCTGCCTGCCAGCAAGCTTACAGAGACATTGGGAAGCATTTTTGGTCTGACCAAAAATATGGACAGTCAAACTGCATGTTTTGGGGGCTGCTTGAGAACTCATTCAACTCATGGCTCATTGTTATGGAATGATGAGCTTGCATATCAGCTGTTTTCGCGGAGCACATGTCAGAGCCACTTGACGCTCTGTGTGTGTGTGTGTGTGTGTGTGTGTGTGTGTGTGCGCGCGTGCGTGCGTGTGTTGGGAGAGACGAGAGAGATTAGCTGCGCTAATCATGTTCAAGGTGGATATCTCGTGTTGAATTACAGCCTGGTTAAAAGCACTCTGAGAAATCTATTAATTAATTAATTCGCTCAAAAATTCCTGCCGAAGTTCGAGTCCTAAAAACAGGGCTAGGGTACAGCCTTACTTCCTCCTGGGGGATCCTGAGACGTTCCAAGGCCAGTGAGTTGATGTAATACCTCCATCTGCCCCCAGGGTCTCCTCCCAGTGGGACGTGCATCGAGGACCTCCCTAGGGAGACGGCCCAGAGACATCCTAACCAGATGCACGAACCACCTAAGCTGGCTCCTTTCCAGGCGAAGGAGCAGCGGCTCTACCCCGAGTCTCTCCCGTGTGACTGAACTTCCCTATCTCTAAGGGAGATGCCAGCCACCCCGTCGGAGAACACCCTTTGTTTTCCTACGACGTATGTACTGTAGTGTATGTAGTATTGTATGTAGTACTTATATCTGTATATGTTGACTGTACTCTTCACCTCACTGTATGTAGTACTTATATCTGTATATGTTGACTGTACTCTTCACCTCACTGTATGACATGTAGTACACAAAATGAGTCTAGTAATGAATGTACAGAATGCGAACACACAAACACACCAGTGACCCTCATGTACAGAAGCACACACATGACACCCTGGGAATGTGCTATAGGGCTCAGGTTGGCGGTGTCTTCCAGAATGTGCTATAGGGCTCAGGTTGGCGGTGTCTTCCAGAATGTGCTATAGGGCTCAGGTTGGCGGTGTCTTCCAGAATGTGCTATAGGGCTCAGGTTGGCGGTGTCTTCCAGAATGTGCTATAGGGCTCAGGTTGGCGGTGTCTTCCAGAATGTGCTATAGGGCTCAGGTTGGCGGTGTCTTCCAGAATGTGCTATAGGGCTCAGGTTGGCGGTGTCTTCCAGAATGTGCTATAGGGCTCAGGTTGGCGGTGTCTTCCAGAATGTGCTATAGGGCTCAGGTTGGCGGTATCTTCCAGGCCTGGTTGCAGCACGCCGCGGTATGGTGACATGAGAGAGCACTTTGATTACATTCCATCGTGAGCAGTCATGGTCCACTCTCGCGGCTGCATGCTGTCCTTGCTGCCGAAAAGAAAAAGGAACTTATTTGCACGCTTTGTACGTGTCCACAATGTGGGGCAGAGATCCGAGGGACCGCAGGGGACGGGTGACTCACTCATGATTCATCCGTTTGATGTCCACCCCTCTCCCCCCCCCCCCCCCCCCCCCCCCCCCCCCACCACCACCACCACCAGATCAGGAACTCATTGCGTTTTACGTTCCACCTGCCACTGAGGTTGTGGGGGTGGTCGAGCAGAGATGTACACGCACGCACGCACGCACACACGCACGCACGCACGCACGCACGCACGCACGTGGCCGAGGGATTGCATCACCTCGTCAAGCCCCCGGCCCTGAGCCATAGAGCTACACACAGAGCCTCTTCCTGGGGGAAGACATTATGGAGATGGCTCCCACTGGCTGGTCCTGCACGCTTAAAGCTGGATGCCATTTACTGTCCGTAAACCCTGAGCAGTCTCTGCCATTAGTGTGACGCAATCTCCGTATAGCCTTTGACACCAGACAACTGTCGTCTGGGTCAAACGCCACACACACGCAAACACATGCACGCACGCACGCACGCACACACACGTGTAAATAATTGCCTCGGCTCACGAAAGGCTAAATATTTAGTTTTGCTGTCCTTTCTGGTTGCCCAAGGGCCCCTGGAACTTCTGTATATTCTAGATTAGAATAACTGATTGTTGATGGCACATGGCTGGTCACTGCATCAAGGCCTGATGTATACATTATGTATGTCTTGGGCACCCTGCTTGTGTAATTGTCTACAAACTGAGGTCCTCGAGGAAGAATTATGGTGAATTATACCATATATTGTTATTATGTTGTTCACCTTTGGTCTTATGATATTTCACAGAGTCAAGATACCATGGCACAGGCGTTTAACGTACAGATTTTTGCGTCACAATGTGTCACAAGAAAGTTCCCTCTCTTATCTTTGTACGGTATATATATTTAAGCTCTCTCCCTGCACCACTGTTTAATGTACTTTAACGTACACTTTATAACGTGAAGTATCTCTGACACTGTTTACCTCAACTAATTTATACAGAATTCTTTGACAGTCCTATACTGCTTGCCCAGGCTCTGGAACGGGCCCTTGCCCAGGGTCCATATATGGAGCTGTCCTGTTCTGACCTCACAACACTCCATATTTGGGCATGCCTGACACAGAACTCTATAAACTGGCCTAGGCTGTTCTGACATTCCAACACTCCATATTTGGGCATGGCTGACACAGAACTCCATATATAGGAATAAAGGGACACAGAGAGACACATACAGAAATCTGACATCATTCTGATGTCATTTTGTAGAATCGGCCTCAGGTCAGGTATGAATGGGTTAATTGAAATAAAAATGCTATGTAAACTTTCTTTGCCATTTTAAAAGATGGGTGAAGTTTAGTTTACTTACAAATTAAACAATTCAATGTATCAAATAAGTTTAGATAATGTTATTGTTAGTATTAATGTAATGTGCATTGCTGAGTCATTCACCAGTAACACCGGCATTACCATGACAAACCAAATGTTATCGGTAGTTAAAGCTGCAATCAGCAAGATTTACTGTATGTCAGGGGTATTCAATTAGAATAGGCCGGGGGCCACAACTGTAGAATTATTGTGTGTGGGGGGCCGCACAGTGTGCGCGCGAAGCGCGCACACTGTGGGTTCTCAAAATGCTTTTTGTGCTCAAACACGAAGATTTATGTATATTTCCGCACAGTAATGAGCAGGATAATATGTCTATACAGGTATATGCCACCTTAGAATAGATGTAGGCCTAGACCTATTTGACAGTGCATAAACAGCATTGCTTTGACATTAACGACTGGACGGACACACACACACACACACACACACACACACACACACACACACACACACACACACACACACAAACACACACACACACACACTCACTCTGCTGTGGGCAGTTCAGAAACCCGTCCACGACCACCAGTGACATCATCGTTAGGCAGATTGTTTTTTAAACAAGATTTATTTACGTGAGAATAGTTTATCAGACTATAAATATCAGATTACATAGAGCAGTGATTCCCAAAGTGGGGTCCGGTGGACCCCCAGGGTCCTGGAGGCAGTTCCAGGGGGTCCCCAGTGAAATGATGGTTTGGAACCAAATGGACCCTTATGGGTCTGTAACTGTAACTGTGTACAAATGGAACCAAATGGACCCTAACAGGGTTTATTATTGTGAGAATGATGGCTTCCATTTTCGCATTGCAACTTTTCAGGACTAGAAAGCCTGCAGTTTCTATTAGCTTGGATTCTCCATTGATGTCACTGTTGGGTGGGTTTCTGAACTGCCCACAGCCCTCCTATGTGACACAGACCGAGTAGAAAAAAAAAAAAATGATTTTTTTTTTTTTTTTTTTAATTCTTCCAGGGGCCACAATGGGGCGCTCCGCGGGCCGCATGTGGCCCGCGGGCCGCCAATTGAATATCCCTGCTGTATGTTCTACCCAGGATTCAAAGCTTAGTCTCTAGTCTCTACTGCTGAAGACAGTCTCTACTGCTGAAGACATGTCTGCTTGGATTATACTTTATTCACACTCAAAAATAAAATATAGTATCCAGTACCGGCACTACACGCGCACACACACACACACACACACACTCACAGACGCACGCACGCACGCACACGCGCACACACACAGACACACAGACACACACACACACACACAGACACACACACACACAGAGTATACCCCTCACCCATTCCCGTATATTGCTATTAGAGCACTCTTCCCATCCCCCACTTTTCAATCGCGATTTCATTCCGCCTGCTTCATTTATTCCTTATCTCTCTCTCTCTCTCTCTCTCTCTCTCTCTCTCTCTCTCTCTCTCTCTCTCTCTCTCTCTCTCTCTCTCTCTCTCTCTCTGTCATACAGCATCCTCATCCCTCAGTCTCCCGCTCATTTAGCACACAATGCACTAATCCATGAAAGCATCATGTAGCTGTGTGTCGTGTTACCTTGAAGGTATGAGTGTTTGTGTGTGTGTGTGTGTGTGTGTGTGTGTGTGTGTGTGTGTGTGTGTGTGTGTGTGTGTGTGTGTGTGTGTGTGTGTGTGTGTGTGTGTGTGTGTGTGTGTGAGTGAAAGAGAGAGAGAGAGAGAGAGAGAGAGAGAGAGAGAGAGAGAAAGAGAAAGAGAAAGAGAGAGAGAGAGATTCTGGCGCAGAACAGAGCAGGTTTACATTACACATAGACCGGCCCGCCTATGAATGTATCTATAGGCTACATGCATTGTTCTATTGTCAGCACTCTGATATGATATGAAAGTGTGAATTGTGTCATATGAAAGTATGCAGGCATAGACAACGTGTCAGATAAGCTCAATGACAGAATGTGGTTCAGCTTGTTGATTTCTGTTGCTTGCCCTGATTTAAACCAGCTGCTTTTATCATTTCTGACATTTCATTGCATTTATTTTACATTTGACGTTAATTCCTTTTGCTCCTCTGTAAAGCACGTTGTGAGTGTGGTAAAATAGTATTATAATTGTAATATTATTTTTATTACCTATTTGTTCATCTAATCCTCCAACAGGCAAGTCACCTTTAGACAATGATGGAAGATGTACTATTCAATTAGTAAAAGGCCTGTATTTATACAAGCTCATAATGCTCAGCGATGCAGTGCGTTGTGATCTCGTACATCGGCCAATTTCGAATGTCTTAAGGAAAAAAATACCCTTTTGTTTTAAAGTTTGTAGCAAAGCGTGTAGAAATGATCTAAGAGACCTTTTGGTTGTACCGTTTGTGATAAAGCCACACAGAAGAAACCCTTTACCTGTACTTTTTGTACAGGTAAAGCTTCTTCTTCTATTTCTTAGTTTTTTCTTGGAAAAAATGACATGATGGGAACTACTCATGCACAAAACTGAATTTCACCCAATGTTTTTACCTGTAAAACTGTGATTCTGATTCTGGTCCAAAGAGAACGTCTTTTGAGCTGACGAGCGCCGTACTTTCAAACCAATCAACCATCGCTGTGGTTGAATCACCCGATCTTTCTTATTAAGCACAAATAGCTTAGCTGAAACTATGTAAACATGGACTGGTTGTGATAACGATTCAACGTCGGGTCGTAAATCACCAGGTTGTCAGACACAGGCAGCACAGGAGGATCAGAGGAGCAGCCGCTCCTCTCCAACAGTTGAACTGTTTCCAGCTAGAAGCACCAAAGGGCGCTGCTCCAAAACAACGCCAGGCGTCAGTCAGGTTCGCTGAAGCGCCGTGCTCGGGTGCTGGCCAGAGAACAGGGGCGTGCACAGATAAACACCAGGTTGTGCTATAGAGCACCTGCCCCTTTGCCCTCTGTTTTGTACAGTGAGTGTACAGTATATGTGGCACATGGTGACACATGGTCGACCAATTCTGGATTAAAAGCTGCCAATATATTATTTATGCCCAAAAATTAATAAATCTCACACACTAGTAAGGCAGCCGGCGGTTCCACGCGCTGCCCAAGGTGCCCTTTTTCCACTTGAGCAACCTAGCTGCCCAAATGTCAGCTATAAACATCCATGGACGCAGACCCTTACCTTAGTGCTCAAAGCAGTGCTGTAGACAATATACCTTGATTATTCCCTGCGTGACATGCACACGTATAAATAGGCTATCCGCTTGCGCATCGTGGTCAATGGATGAAATGATTAGCAGTATACGGTATACACTTTTTTCCCCCAAAACTTTAGCACATCATCATCGCCATGTTGGCTTGTGGTAGACATTTTTGTCAACATTCCATTTTTGCCTCGGACATACAAAATGAGTGGACTATAATATTACCAGAAACATTAGCCCTAACATGTCTGTAACTCTGAGAGTGTTCAAATGGAACCAAATTGACCCTTACGGATCCATTTGGTTCCATTTGAACACTCAGAGATAAGGGGGTCTTTGCAAATAAAACATTTGAGAACCACTAGTGGCCTCCTAATGTGCCATAGTGTCGTAATAAATCATTGTCATACTTATTCTGAAGATGATCTCAAATTTGCCAAGGACAAGACCAAGTCTTTGCCACGTGTATGGACATATTGGTGACCCCTGTCTGCAAAGTAACCAAAGTTGTTCTGCTCCTAATGGATGTTTGCAGATAGGCCTATAGAGTCCAGGTTTAAAAGTGACACGCCATTGCAGGCTACAAAGAGGACTGTGTTGAAAACCTGGGTAATGTGCTCATGTTCTGCAGCCTGGCAAGCTCTGTTTCTATCATGCATGTGTTACTGAGAGCTAATGGTGTGAGGATTAAAGTGCTTAGTCTGGGTTTAATGCACAAGCATACACAAATCAATCATGGGCCCTACATGCATACACAGACACAGTATACAGTATACACACAGACACAGACATGCACAGGCAGTGAGCACCATGCATCTGTGTGAACACACGCCAACGAACGAACAAACGCAGAAACACACACACGCACATACACTCACAGGCTCACATACACTCACAGGCTCACATCTTCATACATGTGCATGCACATACACACACACCACAAAGAGACACAGACAAAAGGATACGTTTATCTTTAACTCCTGTCGCTCCCTCCAGCTTTCTTTCTCACACTCCAACACACACACACACACACACACCTGTGCGTAAGTGGGTCACCCCTCCCCCCCCTGTCTCCCCATCAGTCTGTCTCCGTCTGGCACAGGACCCCCCCCCCAACCCCCCACACACACACCCTCTAAATCCTGCCTTTCCTCATGTTGCTATATTGCACAGAGTTCCCACAGCAACGCTGGTCCCAGTGAGCCGGCTTGCAAGGACCAGTGTGTGCTGGCTCATTGCGTAAGCAAGCATGTCTGCCAGTTTGTATGTATGTGTGTGCGTGCGTGCGTGCGTGCGTGCGTGCATAACGCTGTGCGCATGTATGGCATGCAAGTTATAGGCATTACTATATAACACGCATATGGGCGCATATGAGTTTGTGCTTGAAATGTACTGTAAATTCTGCAAACTGTTAATAAATATTTCAATCAATCAATCAATCAAAGCACATGCATGTTTGCACGTACGCCGCATGCATAATTTATGCGCACGTGTGCATGTGAATGGAACTGCATGGTGTCAGTGACCGGTGGGGGTGTACTAAAATCACACCCGTGTGAAGTAAGTGCATGTATCTCCGTGTGGGCGTCCCCGGGGGGTCTCTGAAACTTCCAGACCCACAGGACCGTGCTCAGGGTGCCGGCCCGCTTCCGGCAAGCCACCCCGCCTCCGAAACGGTCGAGAAATGACAGAGAGTCACTGTACTGTACTGTCACACCCAAAATCATCATATATACAGATAATATGTGTGTGTGTGTGTGTGTGTGTGTGTGTGTGTGTGTGTGTGTGTGTGCGTGCGTGCGTGCGTGCGTGCGTGCGTGCGTGTGTGTGTTAGGCTGCGCAACAGTTTCGTGCTCGGACACAGCCAGGGACGAACACAGCCAGCCAGCCAGCCATGCACCACAGACACACAAAGCTGCGTAAGGAAGTGGTTGCACCACTTATAAATTAGCGAATCGGCAATCTCACAACACGACACAATGCTGTGAGTGCGTAGAGCACGGCGCATGCAGAGAAGTATAAATCAGCGTGCTTGGCTTGCTGTCCTCCACCACCCCGCTGGGCCCAGGCAACTAAATAAGCTCATTGTCAGGACTGTGGAGAGTGCAGGTGCACCTCTTCCTTTTTCACCTCCGACCCTCGGCCCACGACCCCCACAAAGCCCTTTGTGAACTCTATTTACCAGGGACTCAGCGGAGAAACCACAGTCCATTACCAAGCTCTCCTCTCGCCCACTTTCTCTCTCCCATTTTCTCCTCTCTCTCAAGAAACCAATTAGCGACAATACAAGTAGGTTAGACTCTCTATTCAGAGTGGGTATTGTCGAGCACAATGCCAGGAAGCATTGTGAGCTAACAATTAGTGGCAATGGGGCAGTGTAGAGTGTCACTGACATTGTTGGGAGCCGCACAAGGCCGGGTTTGTTCCCTGGAAGGAGGGAGTGCGGGCCGAGGGAGGAGGGTGGAGGGCGGAGGGGTTCCCAGGCGCTGAATTAGCCCAGCTCGGCCCATGTCTCCCAGCCACACAAGACGCTTATCTGTGGCAGGGCTCCGGAGACAAGCGATGTGTCCCCAGAGAGGGTGTGTCTCCCTCTCACTGTCTCTCTGGGTGTAGGTGTTTATGTTGGAGGTAACCCTATACCTGGGACTGTGTGTGCACGACGCACAGACGCATTCTCTGTGTTTGTGCGCTTTGTGTGCACGCACGAGACACACAGTTCTATGTGCGTATGAGCGCTCATGTGCCAATGTCTCTCTCTGCCCTTCAGAGTGGGTGTTTGCATGCTTGCATCCATTGGTACATTTGACCGCACAGTAAACATTATCGGCGTTGATTGAATCCAGAGTGCGAACATGGACCCGATCCGTTTTCACACGTGAGTTAAATTAATTCAGGTTATTTTGTACTGTGTGCTGCTATGCACATCCACTCAGCCATGTGAAGATCAGCGCTGAGACGAGAGAAAAGCCCCTGCCCCACCCCCAGGTCTACCCATGACCCCGGTTTCTCGTCTCGAGGTCGCGACCCCGCTTCATTAGCACATGCTAACACTAACAGTGGGCTCGTCGCCACGTGAGGGAACGCGTTCCCCCCCAGCCGGCGGCAACACCCCCGCTCCCACTCCAACCCAGGGGTCACGACCAACAGGTCAGGGGTTCAGCTGTCATTGTTATCCCCACCATTCGCCTCCACTCCCACCCCGCCACACCCCACATGTCCCTGGAATGCTCCCCCCCCCCCCCCCCCCCCACACACACACACACACACTACACACACAAAGAACACACCCCCGGACACACCCCCACCATACCATGACATCATTGGACCGAGGCAGAGATTCTGGGCGGGGGAGGGGGGAGGACCGGCGTGCCGCGTGGATACAGGGGAGCTGCTGACAGCTCATGCTAGCCGGGCTCGGCCTAAATAGACTCCTCTGTTCTGGAGTGGGAACGGTAAGGCAACTGTGAGATTCAATCAACTCTGTCTGATGCAGTTAGCCTTTCCAGGTAGAATCAAATGTGAGAAAAAAAAAACGAACCGAACAGAATTAAGCTTTTGTTAATGTTTGGCAACTTTCGGCTTTGGTAGAGAGACATGACCCGAGTTGGATCCAAACCTGGATCCTTTCAACTCACAAGGAGCATGTTGTCTGTGCACTGGCTGAGCCACCAAGCCCCAAGTTAAAGGACCACTTACATTTTTCGAGCGGACGTTCGAACCATCATTTTTCATTAATTTAATACAAAAATAAACCTTTGCGAGCACCGAATCATAGAAGCTGCAACTCATTAAAGATCCTATGGGGGCGACATTGCATAGTCTCTGTGAAAAAAAGTCTCCACTCTGTCTTGAAAATGCGTGAATCTATTCTACGTCCCTAACGACCCTGCCTGTCTTGCCTCCCATGGTCTCACCAGACTGTCCTCCAAGAATGACAGCTTGGCACGCGCGACAGGCTGCAGCCTTGTAACTAACTTGTAACTTTTATTTTTGTAGAAGAGGCAAACTAATATTGTTTATGCTGTTTGCTTTGATTGAATAATTGATTGAACACGTACATGTGTTCTAAATAAAGTGTTAGTGTCAAGCTGTCATTCTCTTGTATTATATTGTATAATGCATGTATCCTCCACCTCGGTAGCCGCGGTCCCAGCTTCAGGCTTAGGAAAGTCTAGCCTGGTGATGCGCCATCCTGTGAGAGGGTTATCTCTTAGTCCAATAAACAGGCTGTACACTTAAAATTATGGATTCACAAGATCTGGCATTTATTGATTGCCCACAATTATCCCAAATTGAATGGTCATGTGATATACATATGAACAGCAAAGACATATATGAAAGCAAATACAACCTGTTACATCACGAATTCAGATTAGATCATATCAGTCCGCAGATCGGTGGGGCCCCGCGAAGCGCAGGCCAGAGGGTTAGTCTGTCCTGGAGAATTCTGACGTGTCACTCTGCTCTCAGACGCTATATAGAAATCTCTCTCACTGAGTGACCTTGCATGCACACAGCTCGGCTGCACACTCATAAAAGTAATGGTAACTGCTTAAAGGGTCTACTTTCCCCATCACTGGGAAGCATTTCATTTCGGGTTTATGATCCGGTCTGGAGCGGATGGTAACTTTTGTCATGTTGTAGTCAATGATTTGTAGTCATCTGGCAGGAAACCACAAGACGGAATCAGTACTATGAAAGACCAGACCAGGCTTTCCTCTGAGATGGAAAGCCTGGTGACGCGAGGTATGGTGATGCCGGTAGTGTCGGTAGGCCAATCAGAGGCAGGCGGGGCGTTACCATGTCTATGCTCGGACCCGAGTGGAATAGTAAGATAGTGGCGACAGCCACCACATGCTTTGATCTCGAACGCAAAGCGAGTGTCTATGGGCTATATAGTTCCAAACATTGGAACTATCCCATTGAGATAGAATGAGCACTTCCGCATTCCATTGTTACAATGGGAGTGTCACAGCCCCTGTAGTTTGGCCTACTAGGGCCTGTGTGGTTTGTTAGGTAGGCCTAGTCTTGTGTTTTCCACAGGTCCTGCCGAGTTGCCAATCGGGTGCATTGGGAGCACCTGGCCAGTGTTCCCAGGGTGCACTATAAGAGGCTGGGTGTGGCCACACTTAGGCTCTCTCTCTCCTTCCATGAGAGCAGCAGCATGTGTTTGCACCATTCAACACCCCACACTACTTTTACCACACACTTACACTACTGATCTACTGAATAACACACCCCACTTAGTATGTTAGTATTGTTTGATGCATATTAAGTTGTTTAAGTTGTAAATAAATATTGGTTTGTGCACTTTTAAACAGCCGTGTGTCTTCCTCCTTTGTTATGGCCCAAGAGCCAGGTCATAACATGGGGGCTCGTGATTTGAACTTGGATTGGTCGTGATGTTGTTAACAGGTAAAGTAACTAACTTCCTGTTTTGTTTGAACTTGTAGATTACTAAATTAGTCATGGTATTTTGGCATTAGGAGGAGGTGCACGGTAGTTAAAGTGTTTTGGTTGTATTTGTTTGGTTAACCAGTTTGGTTATAATATTTGGTTTGATGCTGGTCATTTCATGTGTATTTGCTAGGGTTAGAAGTTAGGATGGGTGTGACAAGTGTGTTTTGTCTGAGGCTTGGTGGTCCCTGTGTAGGATTAATGGTGTTTTCACCTGTGGGACTCGCTGTATTTTTTTTAATTTGTTGATTTGTCTTTGTAGATTCTGTTCCACACAAGATGGGACAGGGTGGTACCACTGGGATGCCTTGTCGGTATGGGGGACTCAGGAGGGCCACTGAAGACCAGGGCAAGTGAGTCAGTTTCGTTTTTTGTTAGGCAGCTGAGGTAGGGGGATCACCGCACCTGTAGGCACACCTGTCATATCTGTCCTGGCTTTGCAGTGTTGTGAGAGAGCATTTATTTTGTTAGTTTTTGTGTGGATTAATTGTGAATTGTTAGTTGTAATTGTGAATTGTAATTCACTTGTCGTCATAGTTTTGTCGTCATAGTTTTCTGTCTGAATTGGTTGGTCCATCATTTTGTTGTCAGTAGGCCTACATATCTTGTGAGAGCTTAATGTGTGGGAGCTGTTGTTTAAAACTGGTAATGGCAGGAGTAGTCTTCACCAGGCTGGTGCAGCTGGGAGCAGGGGGGCAGTCAGCCAGATATTTCGTGAAGCCTCATTTGAAATCGGTAGTTCATATAATGGCCTGTTGTGGCGCTGGACTGGACCCAAAAAGCCCCATAGCTCCATAGAGGCCCATGTATTTTGGCCCAACTTCACCTAGACTGTATTACCTTAATAAACATGGTCATGAATACTTTCTTCTTCCAGTCACTAGTTTAAAGTCTCATTTCTAATGTCATAATATTCTTTTTGGAAAATTATGGTCCCATTAATTAAAAAAATGACCATAAAGAAAAAAAGCCATCGCGTATGTTCTGAGGGGCGTGGCTACCGTTACAGTCTATGATCGGGATTCCCCTCCCACTCGAGTCAAAATAAAAACCAACGGAGAAGAAGGGGGGAAGTCCCACCTCGTTGTCTGGGCAGCCAATGACCAGCTGGTATACAAAACGGAGCCAGCCAATGGCCAGCTGGTACCAAAGATGGCGACTTACATCAGGAATTAGCATATTATTACAGGCTTCATTTTACGTTCATGTTAGACCCGGGGAACGCTTTGTCCATATTTTTTACAGTCTATGGCTGGGAGACAGTGTTGTATCTGTCAGGCTGTAGGTGGTTGGGAGGTGTAGATTTTGGTTTTATCCTGTCTAGTATGCGATTTGTCTCATCAGGCCGGAATGGCTGGGAGGCAGTGTTCGTTTCCCCTGTCCTTCTGACATATGGGTCGGTTGGGGAGGGGGGTTTGGTCAAGGGCAATGCTGGATGGATAGGTGTGGGGCTTTGTGTGCACACTCCCGGTGAACTGGGAGGAGCCTCCACCCTCTGTTTCATTCAGGTTGGCCTTATTAAAGGGTTTGGACTTTGTATGTTGGATCAGAAAATGTTGTGAGGGAGAGTATTATATTTGACAACATGAACAATGTTTTGTCATTTTCAAGTCTGGCCTGTTTCTGTCTCGTATCTACCTTATATCCCTGTTCCTCTATTCTTAAATGCTTCAAGAATACCGGCAATCTCCCGACCTCTTGTTTTGTTTTGTTTTTTGTCTTTCGTTTTTACTCATATATATTGTGGGAGGTCGGGTGGGAAACAGTACTCGGAATGCAGTATCAGGGGTTAGACACACGATGGCGCCCCTTGCTTTATTGTAGGTATTTATGGTAGGTAACTCTCTCTATCCACAGGGCACAGAAGAGTACTTTTGAGTAGAAGTACTCAAATACATATCGGTGAGTAATCAGAGTAAAAGTACTTGGTAAGGGGACCGGGTGAGTATGGTAGCTAGGACCCCTTAGGCTCGGCCAACAGGTAGGTACACAAGTGCTTATATTCTGATTTCTCTCTAAACATGTGGGCTGCCGTAGCAGTATACTGCAGCAGCCAATGTGTTAACAGAAACAGTGACTTTTCTTTCTAATCACAGCCTTGGTCTTCTTTCACCAGGGTAAGGGCGGCTCTCGCCAACTTAAAGTCTTTTACAGGTTTAACTGAACAGAAACGGCCTGTCTTCGTTCACAGGGCTAGGGTGACACTTTTAACTAGAATGTGCAGCCTTTGATAAACATCAACAAGATCCTCTTCGTTCACATTCTTCAGCGCTAGTGTGACACAGGTAACTATACGTCTTTTCTTCAGTTAACATCAACAAGGTGCTCTTCAGTTAACATCAACAAGGTGCTCTTCATTCACAGTTCTTCTTATTATCTTTAGCTTCTCAAGCGTCGGTAAGTGCCTCTTCTTAGTCAACGTGTGATAGTGAAAGAACGTTTGTCTTACTGCGACCTTAACGTGCGGTGGTCTGCCTGTGGATACGAGGGTCCCGTCTTCTGCTACTCGTCCCCGATCCGAGTCAGGAGGGTCTCCAGGTATGCACCGCTTTCCAAGCGACACTTGGTTATGGGGGGCACACACTCCCGTGTGTGCTTTCAGCCCCACTCCTACAAGCCTGATGAGGTGAGAATACAAGCGTACATTGAGTGGTGGTACAAGCGATCAAACAATGTGTTTAGGTCATATGTCTGGATCCATAAAGGTGAGCAGTGGGGACTTACCATTACCATCCAACGCCAAGTGGACGGCATATGCTGCCTGCGCGTCTTGGTGTGTAGCAGCGAGTGATACTGCTAGACGTGAGGGTCGTTTATAAAGGGTGCGGCTGACAGGTTGCGTCTGTCGTTAATTGCGGTGGCTGGATTAGGCGCAGCTGATTTAGGATTGCTAGCCTCTAGGATAGTATACGGCGTCTATGACACGGCCGTGGGCGTGCCGCGACGGCGCTTGTCTGGTTGCCATAGAGACGCGCTCCTCCCACTGTGGCGAGACCTGACACACTCCACAATATATATATATATATATTTTTTTACTGTTGATGTTTCTGTATGTCTTGTTTGTCTTTGATATCCGTTTTGCATATTCAAAAATTCCAAAATAAAGAGTTAAAAAATAAATAAATAAAATACCGGCAATCTTAGTTGCTGATAGAAGGCCTGGTGTGCTGGGTGCAGATTGAATTGGTTGGGCTGAAATTAATTTTGGAGTTTGTCTTAATGTTGGTTTATAGTTATCCTAGGTAAACTATGTCTGGTACGTTGGTTACATTGGTTTGGTTAAGTTGGTTTGGCAGGTGTATGGTTTGCGCAGATTCCCATCCTTAAAAATAATAATAACTAGAAAAAGTGCCCTTCTGGGCACAGGTCTCCACCAGGATTTCTTCCTCAGCCTAGTGGGAATATGCGTGCACAGTTTCATCGCAATCGGACGCTGCGTTGAGGAGTTGTGGCGATTTGTACAAAGCGGGCTACTCCTGAAAACTGTAGGAGCCAATCGTGGCCAATCAGGATGGAATATGAGAAATCAAACAAACCTGTCTTGATCACATGACTATGGAGATCATGTGTACCGATTTGCGTGAAATTTGGAGAAAATCTGAAGGAGTAATAATAGAAAATGTGTTTTACATATGTCGGCCTCCTGGTGGCGCTATAAAGAGCAGATGTGAAAAAAGGCAAAGGTTTTTCCTTGGCCTCTAGGGAGTTGGCATACAAAGTTATCCACAGATCCGTGCAGTTAGAGGTAAAAACACTTTTCGGCCAGTTATAGCGCCACCTTGAGGCTGAAATTGTTGATGTGGCATTTCGTCCTCGGCCTAGTGGGAATGTGGGTGCACAATTTCACGGAAATCACGCGATGTGTTCATGATTTGCAGCATTTTGTTTGAAACTGAGCACTCCTGTGAACTTTGGAAGCCAATCTTAACCAATCAGGATGGAGTCTGAGAAATCTGAAAGACCGGTTTCGTTGAATGGCTCTAGAGAGACTGTGTACCAATTTGCGTGATGTTTGGACAAAATCTGTAGGTGTACTGTGCAAAAACTTGTTTTGCACAAAGCGGCCTCCTGGTGGCGCTATAACAGGCCGTTCTGGAAAGTTTGGGGCAGAGGTTCATCGTTGGCATCCAGGGAGTGTGTGTGCAAAATTTGGCATCGACCGGGTTAACGGTGGCCGAGATTAGCTGCTCACGGACACACGGACGGACACACGGACGGACGGACGGACGGACGGACGGACGGACGGACGGACGGACGGACGGACGGACGGAGTGCAAAACATACTCTCCCCCCATGCCTTTGGCCTGGTGGAGACAATGAATTGACTGTATAGCGCTTTTGTGTTGCTGATTGTTAAAATGTGTGTCTCTGTTTGCCTTGTGGTAGACTGGTCACTGGTGTGTCAAAGCTGGAAGCTTTAGATGGTGAAACATCATGCCACAGTGTGGTAGTTTTATATGCTGGGGGGGGACGATAGTCTCGGCTGGCCTTCCGCCTCTGAGAGGTCGAGCTCCAAACAAGCTGGTGCTGTGCATTAGGGCTAGAGCTGACAGGGTTACCTGCCCCTCAGCCAGATACTGCCACTGTTAAAACATCACTCTTTTAACATCAGCAAGCATATAGGTTTTGCTCTATTTTGTATTGGTTATTGGTTTGCTGTTTGCATATAAATTGGGGGGAAAGTCTGCGCAAACATGTCTTCGGTTTGGTGGGAAAAACATTTTTGAAGTAATGTGATTTTCTATGCTAAATGACCCAAATGTTTAATGATATTTTGGTTATTGGATGAGATAGTGTCTCGGCCCCTTAAGGGTCCTCGCTTTGTAGGGGGAGGGTGTCACAGCCCCTGTAGTTTGGCCTACTAGGGCCTGTGTGGTTTGTTAGGTAGGCCTAGTCTTGTGTTTTCCACAGGTCCTGCCGAGTTGCCAATCGGGTGCATTGGATTTGGGAGCACCTGGCCAGTGTTCCCAGGGTGCACTATAAGAGGCTGGGTGTGGCCACACTCAAGCTCTCTCTCCTTCCATGAGAGCAGCACCATGTGTTTGCACCATTCAACACCCCACACTACTTTTACCACACACTTACACTACTGATCTACTGAATAACACACCCCACTTAGTATGTTAGTATTGTTTGATGCATATTAAGTTGTTTAAGTTGTAAATAAATATTGGTTTGTGCACTTTTAAACAGCCGTGTGTCTTCCTCCTTTGTTATGGCCCAAGAGCCAGGTCATAACAGGAGTCAACGCAAGTGTCGTCACTATACTATTCCACTCGGGTCTCAGACGTAGAAAAGATTCACGCCTTGAAAACTGCTGATCTGCAAAGCTCACAGCACGTCATAGATGAAAATGAAACTAACAGTGCTTCCCGGCGCAAAAATAAACAGTTAAAGCCTTCCATGCTAGAAGGCTTTCTTACCTTTATTTGTAGTTG
>NC_139701.1:33713219-33715719 GCF_964188405.1 Protomyctophum parallelum
CTCACCTGTGGCTCCTGACATGCATGGCAGGTTAAAACTAACCTGTGGCTCCTGACATGCATGGCAGGTTAAAACTCACCTGTGGCTCCTGACATGCGTGGCAGGTTAAAACTCACCTGTGGCTCCTGACATGCATGGCAGGTTAAAACTCACCTGTGGCTCCTGACATGCATGGCAGGTTAAAACTCACCTGTGGCTCCTGACATGCGTGGCAGGTTAAAACTCACCCGTGGCTTCTTGTGTGGTTAGGTTTAGGGTTGGGTTTTGGTTAGGGTGTCGGACTAGCCTGTCAGACTGTTAAGCCCGATTTATGCTTCCGTCATAGGATGAAGTATAAATCTGGCAATACACACACACACACACACACACACACACACACACACACTCACATATTTCTAAAGATGTACACATGTGCGGACTCCCTCGTGCATGGCTGGGTTTGTTTGGGAGGGTGGTTCTGCCAGCGTGTGTGAACCTGTATGGCTAATTTGCAGTGTTCTCTAGTACAGTACATTATGACGTGCAGAGAGCGGAATAAAAATGGGGAGAGTGATAAATCAGGAGTGGGTTAGAATGAAAGAGAGTTGGTCACACAAAATTCCTAAAATATCTCAAATACTATACATTTTAGTGAACCCCCTCTCAAACACACACATAGACAAGCACACACATACACATAGACAAGCACACGCATGCGCACACGCACGTGCACATGCACAAACACACACACACACACACACACACACACACACACACACACACACACACACACACACACACACACACACACACACACACACACACACACACACACACACACACACACACAGCTCTAATCCCATTCACAGTGAAGTCAATAGTGTTATTTGACAAATGGTTACTGCCATCTATTGGGAATAAACATGAACTACACCTTGCTTAAGTGTTGGTTTTTAATATGGTCTCAAAATGTGTGATGCTGAAATAGCTAAGCAATAAATCCATTGTACATATTGAACATGTGATCTTGTAGTGATCAGGCCCAGCTGTTTGTCAAACATCATATCACATCCAACACATCTACAAATAGTCTGACCGCATGTCTCTGAGGTATACTCCTTTCTTTCTCATTCTAAGGCAAATGTATGTGTTAATATACAAAAATATATGACACGCATTTAGAGAAAAAAATGAACACTTATGCACATCTGTAATAGGCGATAAATACTTTGACCAATATATAAACACAACGTCAAGAATTCCGTCTTCAGTCTGAGGGGCCCCTTGTGGTTGTCGAAGTGCCACAAGTGGTTTGTATCCCCCGGTGCACATATTTCAAAAACAAACCACGATTGATATGTGTCTATCTGCTGTCTGCTGACTGGGATATACTCTGTGTCCAGGTTGATACAGTACGTGTCTATCTGCTGTCTGCTGACTGGGATATACTCTGTGTCCAGGTTGTATTCAAAGTGAAGCGTCTTATTAAGCTTCTTGTCTTTGACAACCTACGTATACTGGGCAAAGACAGCACTAGAGAGATATGGCACAGAGGAAAGTGTAATGTACACATTAATGGGCATAGAACAATTGATACCCTGTCAGAATGCAACAACCTCCCTTTAAAAAACATCTGTGATTATGCATGATAAAGTGTCCGGAAAGCGGAAACTGATTAATTTTATAGCCCTCAGATGTGAACGCTTGTTGCCAAGTTCCTTTCTGGATGACGGAAACGCAGTGGCTCCCTCTGGTGATGGATTATCGGTAATGCAGAGTGCGTCCACAAAGTCCACAGTGCACTTAAATGTACCAAACTACCAACGGGACCTGGAGTTAGAATGTCGTGACTTTTTGTCTCGTTTTCGCTTTAGAACGTTCCACCCGCCTGGTCACGGTCAGGAAGAGGCTGTGATCCCTCGCCCTGGCGAACGTCAACTTTCCCCAGCGGAGTAAGAGTGTGCCTGCCTCCCGTCGTGTCGCCTACTTCTTATGCGATCCGATCATGACCTTGGAGACAAAGTTGACGATGGCGCTGGCCGGCTGCTCGGGGTCGTGCTCGGCGAACAGGTGGCACATGTTTTCAGTTCCGCTCTGGGACTTCCTGGCTACAAAGCCAAAGATCCTGGAGAAAGAGACATGCGCATATACTGTGAGATCCAGAGTGTTATTTTAACTGCTAAAATGTATACAACATTGAGGATTCCAATGCGGGTACGTTACACGGGACATTCTGAAGTGATAGTTCCCTATAATTAAGCTTCAGATTGTATGAAGGTATGCAGGTTTTCTTAATTTAACACAGAGAGAAAGAGCACTGCTGAGGACCGCTAGAAGGAAAAGAGAATGGAATACAGACTTACTTTGCTGTAGAACCACCAGCTCTTGTCCATCTGTGTCAGGGACAAAATTGGTATAAAATCAGTACTTGCTTACTAACTTTAGGAGGTTTATCCTCTAATTGAAATGTTAAAATACAATGTGCATGTGCATCTGCATGGCACCCAAAACAACATCAACA
>NC_139701.1:33728219-33750719 GCF_964188405.1 Protomyctophum parallelum
CAAACATCCCCTTCTGTGACGCACTCGGAAGCTTGCCTTCCCTGAAATGGCGCCCGAGATGCAGACGCCGCAGAGCCGGAGGAGGCTTCTACCTTTCTATGTCTATGCTGCAGGGCCTGTGTTTGTGTCTGTGTATTGTGTACTCCCCTTGTCTTGTGTTCTTCCCACAGGTCCTGTAAGCTGGGCCAAGACAGCTTACAGAAGGAAAGGTCATGGTCACGTGACTGGGCTGCCCCGCCACCATGATGCTCTCAGTTGCTAACCTTGCAGTGAATGGAGCCGGCTGGACCAGCTCATGAACAAACACTATTTATGAACCATTGAGACCTTTGTCATATAATCGGTTCAGGAATATAAAAGAAGACACAGGTTGCTTTCCAATAACTTGCTTTTCGATGTGCACAGTACATCATTTTATCTAAATTTCAGTTTCAGTCTCGGAGGTATCGCGAGATTTGGTTGGCAGACAGGAAACGGTGGACAGTCTTGCGATATTTGGCACGTTCAGAAAATAGTTTGTGCTCTTTAGATACCTCTATAAAATTACACAGTGTACACATCGAAAAGCAACACAGCAGGCAGGTATATGTCTTCTTTTATTTTCCTGAACCGATTATGACAAAGTCTCAATGGTTCATACATAATGTTTGTTCATGAGCTGGTCCAGCCGGCTCCATCCACTGACATGTATTTCATCAAACTTCCGGTTTGTCACAGAGAGCGGCATGGCGTAGCCCAGTCTCGTGACCATGACTTTTCCTTCTCATCTGTTCCTAGGGCTGGGCTAAGGTTTCCAATTAGGGGCATTGCAAGCACCTGGTCAGTGGTCTATGCGTTCTATGCATGCATAGAGTTATATATATAATAGAGACGTCACCGGATTTCTCCTCCTCATGTGCTCACCCAGTAGTACAGCGGCTAACAGCCATATTGTGAGAGAATCTTTCACAAGGTGATACAAGCGTGAAATGTGGCATGAACATGCCTCTGGGTCATCTCTTTAACTTTTTAAACCGAGCCAACGAAAAATCCAATATGGCGGTCATTTTTCAAGATGGCCACCAAATGAAAAAGGCCTTTTGTGGCGGTACTGGACAACCATGTGTCCGGCCGACTCGAGACCGGGCACTGCACTCCCTGCTGTGGGTGTGTGGAACGTGCGTGTCGAATTTGAAGTCGGTGGGGTGAACGGTTCTCGAGTTACGTGGATTACAGATCCCTAAATATGTCTCATCTTAAATATTGGGTCAGAGCCCCCTATGTGTGAAATTGCAGATGGACAGAGAGAGGCTTCCAGACTCATCTCAAATCTCGCGAGAGTTTGTTGCTGGGAATGGGATAAAGAAATAACAAAGTAGATTTTCTCCTGATTTGTCTCGCTAAAAGAAGCCACTTTACTATGAATACCTTGTAAATATTGTGCTTTGTGCTCCTGCATCTTTCTTAAGTACATCCACATATGT
Source organism: Protomyctophum parallelum (assembly GCF_964188405.1). NCBI lineage: Eukaryota > Metazoa > Chordata > Actinopteri > Myctophiformes > Myctophidae > Protomyctophum > Protomyctophum parallelum. The sequence continues at coordinate 33,729,683 of NC_139701.1, forward strand.
TAGTATGGGACGTCCTCATGACCGGTGCCCATGTGTTGGTTCCCACAGCACCAGTTTGCTGGCTGGGAGCTCTTGGTGTCTGTGGCTGTGTCCTGCTAGTCTCAATCTCTAATGAATATAACTAATTATGTGGTAGAATAGAGTGCAGTAGTCAAGTCTCCTAAAGGGACCAGCGTTAAGCACCACTGCTATAGTCCTAAACTAAACCCCCTCAATCACTGTTAATCAATGAGCCATGACACCTGCTGCGCATCCCACCCTGTCAGGACCCTCCGCGAGTCAGTACAGGTCTTTAACCACATGAAGGCCTAGCACCCTTATTCATGTCATAAGTGACCTTCCAGCAAAAATAGGTGAACATTCTGTGAAAATAGCACATCTAAGCTCACAAAAAGTTAAGTTGCGACAAGTTGTGACTGCATTTGGTGCAGCTACTTTCGCCATTTGACATACAACAAAATATATAGGGTTTAAGTAGTTAAAGGGATGTCCACAGACACACCAATCACCATCTGTGTAGCTATATCGTTCATCACTGTCATCGTTAGACGTGTGGTGTAGACTCTACCATCCACTTGAGTTCGAACAATTTTTTAAACTATATATTTATAGTTATAGTGCTCCGCGTGGACGGCCCTTAAATCAACTTCCCCGCTGTCCCTTTGTCCATACTGTGGCCACAGAGTTACGAGCCAGCAACTCCAGTAGCACTACAAACAAGTGGCGAGGGAAGTGTGGAGAGGGTGGATGGGAGAGAGAGAGGGGGACAGGATGTTGTGATGACAGAGCCGTGTACCAAGAGACCAGAGACGTGAGTCGAGACATAAAACCACACACACGAGAAGGGAAAAGATTAGTTGATTTGATCAGCTTTGATTTCATTTCATGTACAGTACATGACATGTGCATTGTTCTGTGGGTTGGCGTGAAATTTGTGTACACTCACATGTATATTTGTATGCATGTGCGTGTTTGTGTAGTAGGCGTGTGACCTGTGAATTGAGTGTACGTACTGTACTGTACCCATGTGTGTACCTGTGTATGTATTTACAAGAGTGTGAGCGTCATAAAGATATGTCGTAAAGATAAACGTGTGGAATATCACAGTAAAATGTCGGGTCTGGTGAGTGAGGAATCTATGGCAAGAATCCCAACAAAACAAATGCTCAAATGCACAAATGTTTTGCAACAAATGTGGCATTTGAAGACGTTTGGGCCAAGAGGGAAGTAAATAGCCCCTGCCTCCCCCTGGCTAACCAACCACGTGAAAGCCTACTAACTGCAGTTGACTGGGATCCCCCATGGCTCTGTACAAGGTCGGCTCCTTTTTTCCCCTCTACAAAGTGGACCACACATTTTGCTTGCAACCTTGTAGATCGTCTCTTTTTGCGGAATGTCCGCCCTCGTTATACGAGCACTAGGCTCCAAGTGATTAAACACCCATACAGAAGTGTTCCGTAACTCTTGATCGAGGTAAAAATAGTCTCCCTTTAGTTTTTGGGGTTTATTTTTATTTTTAAATGAGGTCATGTCCGAGCACAGCAGTGGAACAAACCGTCTAATGGTCTCTCCACAAAGGTTCAGATGCTGTGATGCCATGGGAACACTGGAGATACTGTTGTCCATGTAACTGCCACAGTAACACCAAAGAAACAGCAGAAAGAACAAGGGAGAAAACAAACAATGGACTCGTTGATACCTCTCGGCGAGAAAGGGAGAAAAAAAGGGGGAGGAGAGATGGGGGGGTTGTAGAAAATGAGAGAGGCATCTGACAGACAACCACACAAGAAAAATTCCAGAAGCCGTCTGCAAATACCAGAGCCCTGGAGGAGAGGGATGTGTTTGGCGAGCGTGCGTGTGTCTGTCTGTCTAGGTGCACACTCCAGAAAAGAAGAAAAAAACAGGGAGGATAGCGAGGGAGATAACGGCATATAAACAAGAGAAAGAATGTGCAAGAAAATAAGGCGAGTGCAGAACTCTGCACAGTGCACACTCCGGACTCCAAAATCCGGAGTGTAAAAATGGTCCCAAGTGGATCAAAAGAACACTGAGGATTTCACTGTAAAGATGAGAGAGAGAGAGGGAGAAAGGGAGAGAGGAAAACGACAAACGAGGGGAATGACACTAAAAGGAAAGAATGCACTAATGAATGCATGGAGGAGAACGGGAGAAAGGGTGTCAAAGTTTCACAGCCCCACAGGAAGATGACTGGAGAGATGCTGATCACATATGCGCACGCACGCACGCACGCACACAGACAGACACACACACACACACACACACACACACACACACACACACACACACACACACACACACACACACACACACACACACACATCTATACAGTTCTGTATGAAAGTTAATCAAACAGAATAACAGAAGCGTGCAGATCCGCAGCTCGCAGTACGTACCGAGAGAAGCCGTCATGTTACCAATGATGCTTTCGCAGGAGAATCCACACCGCGCTTCACTTCTCCACAGATGATCACCCCGCTCTGCCTTCAACTCACACTCTTTCACTTCCCCTCTCACCGGTCACCCTCTCTCTCCCCTCTAACTCTCCCTCTCTCTCTCTCTCTCTCTCTCTCTCTCTCTCTTTCTGTCTTCTGACACAGCTGGTCTTCCCAGAGGGGGTCTGTGTCCGTCTACCGTCCGGTACAAGTGAAGAGAGTCTGTTCTAGACACCCCGTCACCCCTGAACCCACACAACTACTAACTCCTCGTCTCGCTGTCTCGCTGTTTCCCTCGATGTGACTGAGAGAGGAAAAGTAATAACGAAAAAAAACAAAGTAAATGGAAGCTCGCTGTGTCTTGGCTGGGTGAATGGAGCTTTCTTCAGATGCTGGAGAGAGAGAGAGAGAGAGAGAGATAGAGAGAGAGAGAGAGAGAGAGAGAGAGAGAGAGAGAGAGAGAGCAGCGCGCCTGTGGAGTGGAGTGGGGGGGGGGCACCCAGTTGGAAAAATAGTAGCTCGCCGTTTTGTGCCGTTCCACCGGGTTGTTGTGACACCGCTTGAGTCCGAATTCTATGGAGGGAGGGACTGAGGGAGGGGAGGAAAGGAGTGAGAGAGAATGGAGGGAGGGAGGGAGGAGGGTGTGTAGAATTCCCCTGGCCCCTTGTCTACATAATCCCCCTGCCCCCTTTCTCCGGCTGACCAGTGAGCATTGTTTCTTGCGGGTGGCTGGGGGGGAGACCACCGCATGCTGTTTTCCACCAATCAGAATTGCATTCTGCAATCGGTGTGGGGGGGTGGAGGGGTTAGAGGTCGTATGTGCCCATTTATGGCCAAATTGGGGGGGGGGGGGGGTATTATGGACTTCGCTGTCAGGGCATGTGTCCAGTCCACCCACCATCTGCTCTCCACACACACACACACACACACACACACACACACACACACACACACACACACACACGGAGACAAAGGCATGTGGACACAGACTGACCATGTCTCCTGCCATGTGTCTGATCTTAACACACATACATTAGACCGTGAAAGCACTCAATTTAATTATCTCACATTTGCTGTTGTTTCAATAGGAGCATGTGTGTGGTGCGTGCCTTATCTTAACCCGCGGGTCAAAGGAAATGAGTCGGAATGGACATATGTCGTGCGTCGTACGTCCATCTGTTTCTTTTTCCATCAGAATGAAATGAATAGGACTTCCGCCGCTGACGTACCACGCCCGGTATGATGAAGAGGTCAACGCGAGGTGCACACACAGCACATTCTTATAGGCACTTCACTTGGCCCTGCAGCGCTCCTCCACCACAATGCCACTCCAAACCCCAGAGGTCCTTCAGCTCTCTCACTCATCGTATAGACATCCACCCATGTGACAAACGTTGCCCTTTGAGACACTCCCTTTAGACTCTCCCCTGCCCTTTAACACCGACTGTTCGCATACACACCATGCAGTGTTTGGCAGAGTGGGGCCATCTGGCCCGCCGAAAAACTAAAAAAACCCTAAACACTCACATTCCTCTGGCTGAGAACTCCTTCTTCCACTGGCTGGCTACTTGTGTGCAACTGTTTGTTTTCATTTTGGCCACAAGTACACAAAGGAAATGCCATTACATTACATAAGGTTTTTAAGCCCTAGCTGTGCTTCCCCGACAGGAGGAAATGAAAAGAGACAACTAAGACATTGTCAGGAGGGTTCGTCTCAGTGTCGATGACATACGGCCTACATAAATAACGCACAGTGACAAAGGCTATGCAGCATTTCAAGTACACCACTTGGCATGTGGCATGGCCATACCATATGTGCCATCGGCATCTTATTTAACCTGTCTTTAACCGGGACGTCCTATTGAGTTTAAACTCAAGAGGACATACTATACATTAACCCTGGTAACTCTATTTTGGGCATGTTATTATATAAGGGACAATTCTCAAAAATAGCCTAGTCCTAATGTGCTTATTAGATACACATACAGCGATTTGCGCAGAGAAAATAGCATGCAGATATGCAAGCTCTGAGCTTGTACATTGGCTATGTTCCACATAGGACGGTGTCAGGCTACAGGCCACAGTACTTTTGCAAGACAGAACTGGTTCACTGTACCTAGCATCTGGAACAGTGGTTCCAAAACCTTTTCATGTCAAGGACCCCCAAACTGACACTAATTTGAAAAGATATGCCAGGGACCCCCATAAGAGAAGATTTGTTCGAGATTTGTGTTGGGACCCATTAGGGTCCATTTGGTTCCATTTGTACACTCTCAGAGTTAAAGACCCATAAAGGGTCCATTTGGTTCCAAACTATCATTTAGCTGGGGACCCCCTGGAACTCCCTCAAAGACACCTGGGGGTCCCTGGACAGTGCGTTGGAGTCACGCTCATCCACCTGTTCATCCACCACCACCAAAACTCCCATGTAACTGCCCTGGTGACTGTATGCTACTGCTGTTTTGGAGCCTTCTGCTGTTCCTCTTCAGTAATTGCTATCCTCCTCAACAGTATAGCCCCCGCGGGGTCTGTGTGTGTGATTACCACAACAATGACCGCAAACACACACACACACACACACACACACACACACACACAAAAACACCAACAAAAAAAAGAGAAGGGGGAAAATCATTAAGTGAAGGGGAATTTAAGTGCTCTGTCCTGGAATGGCTGTTTACCCAGACTTTAGTCTCTCTTTAACATGGGAAACAGGAAGCGCTGTCTGCACCCAAAAAGTGGAAGACAGAGGAAGATAGAGAGATAGAGAAAGAGGAAGAGAGAGAGAGAGAGAGAGAATCCATGACTTTTCGCTTCATTATTCTGTCTACTCAGTGGAGGAAAAGCATCAGCTGGTGTTTCATATATCTCTCTCTCTCTCTCTCTCTCTCTCTCTCTCTCTCTCTCTCTCTCTCTCTCTCTCTCTCTCTCTCTCTCTCTCTCTCTCCTCATCTCTCATCCTGTCACCTGCCTGCTCAGCTAAACATGTTTACAATACACAGGCGGACATGCCATTTAAAGGGCTCCTCTGTCGCCGGTACAGACCAAAGTGGCGGCATAAATAGGCTTTCTAATGCGTCGTGACCTCAGGTAAACAGAATAAGACATGGTCGTCAGCTCAGGGTTTGCTTTGCTTTGGGTTTGATTTTGAGAACCGAGTGACATTTTTTCCCCCTTTTTTTGTCATGACACAGCAGGATGTCCTATATCTCCCTCCCTGAGCCCTCGCTGTTACTTTAACTCAGAGAGTATACAAATGGAACCAAATTTGGTCCCGGGACGGTTCTACCAGGATTTCACTGTGAGGACCCTCCGGATGTCCCACCAGAGAATGACTCCTCCCCTCTCCCCCTGCCTCCTCCCAGAACAGGAAGTGAGTGGACATCCTGTCAGCAGTGCTAACTTCCTCTGCTTCAGTCCACTATTATTAGCAGATGTTCGGTTATCAGCTGTCTTCGGACAAATGAGATATACGAGAGACCTCCCACAGTGGTATTGATATTGTTTTAAATGAATACTACTCACGTAGTTCCCACACGCTCACACACCTGCAGAGAACCACACACACACACTCAACACAACTGGTGGAGAGTCCCAGGCGCGGGCAATCTCAGCTGTAATTGTTGAGCGGTTCGTGTTCACTTTCATCCCATGCAGTCGGGGTCACGGACCCACTTCTCTTAAACTCTAGATTTAGGCTCTAAATCTGCAGGCTCAAAATAAAATAATAATAATCTGGGGTCATGTATTTGGGCCTGAAACCAGTCCCAATGTCATTATCATCCACCATCTGTACATACACCCATAAACCCCACATAGATCAAGTCATCAAAGAAAGGTATGTAGTCTACTGTACTGTAGGCCTACTCTATGCCGGTAAAGTCACAGCGCAGGTATGTACTGTACATTATATACCAGCAGAGGATTCCAGCCTGCCACTGAACCCTGTCGCGTAACAATCACAGCTCTGGTGTTTGGGTTAAGACTAAGTCCCCTAGTCAACCACACTGAGCACACTGCTACTTACTCACAAACTGTGTGTCTGTCTCTGTCCCTCTCCCCCTCTCTCCCCCTCTCCCTGTCACGCACGCACGCGCGCGCGCACACACACACACACACACACACACACACACACACACACACACACACACACACACACACACACACACACACACACACACACACACACACACAGGGGAAAGTGTATACCTTGTGTTGTCCTGTAAGGCTCCCACTGTCCACCCGACAGTCCCGACGGCCTCAGCTGAGAAAACTCTCCAAAACCTTTCACTGAGGGTGGAGACAGAGAGAGAGAGAGATAGAGAGAGAGACAGAGAGACAGAGAGAGAGAGAGAGAGAGAGAGAGAGAGAGAGAGACAGAGAGGGGGAGGACGACTGATAAGATTCCATACACAGAAACGGCCCACACCCAGAAGTCTCCATTGGGAGCTGCTGCCTTACCGTAGGGCGTCGGAGGAGACACAGGGAACGAAGGGGTCGGCGGTGGGATCAGTGCACAGCTGTCCGCCATAGAAGTGTGACTCCCATTGTCCACCCTGTCCGTGTTATAGAGAGGCCCTCGCTCGTTGTCCACGCTGTCTGTGTTATAGAGAGGCCCTCGCTACGGGAAACAAATGTGAGAAAAACGATACCTTTTAGGAGGGAAAAAAGTGAAGGAGGAAAAATGAGATTTATCAGAAGGTCCTTGTGAGAAGCCCCCCCCCTGCGCGCGTGCACACACACACACACACACACACACACACACACACACACACACACACACACACACACACACACACAGAGTAGACATCACGTCTTGTGATCTCTGTATGCCAATGTTTTGGTGTAAACAGTCAGCCTATTCATTCAGTCCCACCATGAGAATGGGAGTCGGAGCAGTAATGTCACTGGGTCTGTGAACCCACCCCAAAGCCACCCTGTGATCTGAACACATGCAACCCATTCTACCACACTAAACTATGAGGGCCCGGCCCTGCACTGCCTGGCCCTTGCACTGCCTGGCCCTTGCACTGCTAGCATCCGAAAAACTAAGAAAGAAGTGGCAAGAACAGAATGAAAACTAGAAATGTGCACTGCTCTGTTCCCTACCCAGGGCCTAGCTGTTACAGCGCCAACAAGAGGACAATTTGAAGCATTTGGTGTGCCAGATTGTCTTTGGACAACTGGGATGCAAAGCTCAGTGTTCAGATCAGTGTTGGGAAGTAACATGCTCGCTCTTGTGACAGAGCAGCCTCTGTCAGAGTAATGTAATGTACAATATACATTCATTGTATTGTTGCTGTATATTGCTGTATATATATATAACGGGTTGATTCTCAGTCCCACAGAAGGTGCACATTCTGCTGTGACATGTGAATTAATACTTGTGTTTATCTATGCAGATGCTGTAGTTGGGAAGCTGCCTTGATGGCCTGAAGAGAGCTCTGATTTTTTGTGTTGTTAAATGCCTTGTGATTCGTTGACTGCTTAGCCAGGGGTGGAGTCAGGAGTCTATATAGAGGGGAAATGGCTCAGTAGTGTTGGTGCTGCCATGGGGAGAGGTTGACACCAGTACCTCTCTGTTCACAGTTAAGTTGTGTTATGTTGTTTGAGTTGTTTTGAGTTCTTTCTTTTCTTTATTATTCATTATGTTGTCCAGGCCTGGAACTTAATTAAAACGTATCTTCACCTGCAAGTCTGCCTCCTGTCCAATATGTCATTTTAAAGGTTTTATTACTGACAAACAGCCGATCCACAATCCCACTTGGTAACAGCTCTCCCTGTAGTTTACCTATACTGTACATCTCTCTATCCTTGCTCTACTTCACCTTTCACTCGCTATCTCTCTCTCTCTCTCTCTCACACACACACACACACACACACACACACACACACACACACACACACACACACACACACACACACACACACACACACACACACACACTGACACACATCACTGTCTGCCTTCGTTATAAATGTATGCTTTCTGTGTGTGTCAACACACGATATTCACAGAGAACCAACAATGCAGACGTGGACATGGCGTTAGAGATGGTGTTAGACATGGCGTTGCGTGAGCGCTTCTAGTTAAATACATACTGTAGGACCACGATGGTTGTGTTATCCTTTTAGCCCAAGTTCTTTTCTGTACGTCCGTGCTTTTATCTACTCATCCAAGGGACCCTCAGTCATCCAAGTACACTCTCAGAGTTATATGGTGGTCCCTGCGTATGGTGGTCCCTGGACTAGAGGTAGTAAATGGGGTGTAATAGCTGTTAGTCACAAGAGGTGGGTGCTGCATGTGTTTTACCTGAGAGGTCAGGGGGCTGAGGCTGGGGGCCGGGGAGGTCCTGAAGGTGTGAGCGCTGCCCCCTCCCCACGCTGGACTACTGCCCCCTCCCCACGCTGGACTACTGCCCCCTCCCCACCCTGGACTACTCAAACAGGAGTAGTCTGTCACATCGGTCAACTGCTTCTGACGCCGCCAGCCTGAGACAGAGAGACAGACAGACAGACACAAAGCAAAGTTCATAAGCTTAGATTTTATTTTTTATTTTTTAAGATAAGAAAGTGAAAGTGTATTCACTCATCAGCACTACAAAGCTTGCAAATGAAGTGATGTTGCGAGTTTGTCCCAGTCAGTATGCAAATGACTTGGCATCGGTAACAGCATACATTACAGCATGTGGGTGCCATCTTCTGGGAACTAAAGCCTGTGTGACTAAAATCTGACTTTTACACTGGCCAGATGCTGAGGGGTCGTGGAACGGTGGAATCTTCTGGAAAACACATCTGCTGGAGCAATCAATATCTTCGCTGTAGCCTGTGTGTGGAGCTATTACCCCCTGGGGCAGAACTTTTTCCAGTCAAAATGAAGAAGAGAGAGAGAGAGAGAGAGAGAGAGAGAGAGAGAGAGAGGATTCCACATGCATCCCTGGTCATACCACAGCCTGGGCCTCAAACCAAACCTGCTGTGATTCCTATCACCATGGCAGCCAGATCTGTATCGTGGAGAATGGACAGCGGGCGTTTGAAGTGTTGATGAAGAAAGGAGTGGGAGCGAGCCAGGCACAACACAGAGCCAGGCTACTGTACCTGCTGCTTCTGAGTCTGGAGAGGGCATGGGGGGGGGGGGGGGGGGGGGGGGGGGCATGGGTATGTTGAGTATGGAGAGGGCATGGGTATGTTGAGTATGTAGAGGGCATGGGTATGTTGAGTATGGAGAGGGCATGGGTATGTTGAGTATGGAAAGGGCATGGGTATGTTGAGTATGGGGGGGGGCATGGGTATGTTGAGTATGGAGAGGGCATGGGTATGTTGAGTATGGAAAGGGCATGGGTATGTTGAGTATGTAGAGGGCATGGGTATGTTGAGTATGGAGAGGGCATGGGTATGTTGAGTATGGGGGGGGGCTATGGGTATGTTGAGTATGGGGGGGGGGCATGGGTATGTTGAGTATGGAGAGGGCATGGGTATGTTGAGTATGGAGAGGGCATGGGTATGTTGAGTATGGAAAGGGCATGGGTATGTTGAGTATGGGGGGGGGCATGGGTATGTTGAGTATGGAGAGGGCATGGGTATGTTGAGTATGGAGAGGGCATGGGTATGTTGAGTATGGAAAGGGCATGGGTATGTTGAGTATGGAAAGGGCATGGGTATGTTGAGTATGGGGGGGGCATGGGTATGTTGAGTATGGAGAGGGCATGGGTATGTTGAGTATGGGGGGGGGCATGGGTATGTTGAGTATGGGGGGGGGGCATGGGTATGTTGAGTATGGGGGGGGGGGCATGGGTATGTTGAGTATGGGGGGGGGGGCATGGGTATGTTGAGTATGGGGGGGGGGCATGGGTATGTTGAGTATGGAGGGGCAGAGAGAGATCCAGAGAGGCTGAGGAAGAGAAAGTGAGTTAAAGGGACATTTCACCGCTTGAAGAAACTCGAGTCACTCGATGTTAATAGTATTTGTAGTAGATAACAGTAGCACAATTTGAAATTTGCACTCTATGTCGAGACAAATAATGTATTCCGTGTGTGTTTGACTAGGGTTTGACTGGATGGCTGAATTCCTACAATGACCACAATGCTTTGGTGCACTTACCCCACCTTATGGAGAGGGGGAGGGCTGTCTTACCGAGACAACATAGTGCAGGAGGAAAGTGAGGCCAGTGTCTGTGACATGAGACACTTTGAAATACTAAAATATCTAAAAACTCTAATTATCTAAACTCTAAATTACACACACATTAAACACAGGAAAGTGTTTCTTGTCTCCCAAACATCATTAAAATAAGGGGTGAAGTGGCCCTTTAAGTTCATCCACTAGCAAGCCCCGAAGTCACATACAAGCGAAGCGATTCCCTTTTAGAAAGTAGTTCAGGTAAGGCCTGCTGAAGGCCTTATTTTCAGGAAGGTGTTTTTGTCAGTGTCTGGTATTATCATGTGATACCTACGTGTGGGAGGGTTACGCTCTGTTGAGGAATGCTCCTCCAGATGATGAGAGGGAGGCAGAGCTGGGATAATGGCAACACATCGGGGAGAGCCGGACCATGTTTGCATCAAACTTCAAACACATTCCGAAGCACTGACAAAATCCTGCCTCTAAACATCTTGAAAAACACACGCTACACGGACACGAACGCATGCGGACGCAGGCGGGTGCGCACGCACACGCACACACACACACACACACACACACACACACACACACACACACACACACACACACACACATACACACAAAGTCAAAACAAGCCAGCAGTGAAATATTATAGTTACCTCTCCCAATGAGCCTTCAGGACTTATCTCTCTCTCTCTTTCTCTCACACACACACACACACACTTCCCATGCTCAAATTCCATGATTCGGGGGAGAGGTGCACAGGAGACCTCCTGTTGACCTGGCAGCGCACAATGGCGCCGGGGTCAAGAGTCAGCGGTCTGCTGTAAAGTAAGCACCGCGTGGCACATGGCCCCGGGTCCCCCGCTAACCACGGCCGTCTGTGAGCGCCGCCGACCTGGACAGACGTGATTTAAAACCTGCCAGGGCCGCTCGCTCAGTCACCTCGGCCCAGAACTGTCAGAGAGGTGTCCCCGCTGAGCCATATAGCACCAAAGCTCGACTGGGCTCAGCTTTAGCTGGAACAGCTGCTCGGTACGCACGAGAACACGATGGGGGCAGGAAGTGATGACATCGCTCCATCACACCTATATGACCCACGCTCGTCAAGCAGAAAGTGGAGCTATGTGGCTGGCTCTCTGGGGTACGACCTGGCGGATATGAGAGGCCGTGAATCTGTCATGTATACTATGCACTGGACTGGAAAGACGCTGCAGGGGGTTTATCCACTTAAAGGAGCACAAACCTTATCTTCATATAATTGGTCCTACCTAATTCTCATTATAAGATGCCACCATGTCTGGCTACTCTCTCTGCGCCTCAGATGTGGCCTGTGTGGACAACAAGATTTCAAACCTTTTTGGTATTCTTTGATTGATGCATTGCAACAACTATATCAGTACGGTTGTAGATTGTATTAGACTGCAATCAACCCTGATAATGTCATCGGTATGCAGGTTTTTGAGGGGCGCTAGCCCCTCCTATGCCCAGCTGTGTGTGTTTGTGTGTTCCACTTGCATAAATGCACAATGTTCTTCTGTATATTTCATTTTGGCATCCTGTGGGAACAGGCGCCGTTTTTGAATGCAGTTATATAATCGTACCATCAATATCACGTCCCTACCTTGCCCAGCATTGTTAGAAACATCTGTTTACTGGAAAACGCCTGCATGACAATCCGTCACGACGTTGCTTACTAAGAGAGTTATTTCTATGAAGAAACTGTAATAATGTTGGTGTGCAACAGACTGACTGGAAGCTATGGTGGAGAGAGCATGGGGGAAAGACAGAAAGCAGTGTGTGTGTGTGTGTGTGTGTGTGTGTGTGTGTGTGTGTGTGTGTGTGTGTGTGTGTGTGTGTGTGTGTGTGTGTGTGTGTGTGTGTGTGTGTGTGATGAAGGTCGAGAGAGCATGGGGTGTGTAGAGCGAGAGATAAACTGTGGATAACTATGATCTGTGTCTAACTACGATCTGAGTAATACAGAGAGAGAGAGAGAGAGAGAGAGAGAGAGAGAGAGAGAGAGAGAGAGAGAGAGAGAGAGAGAGAGATATCTGTGACCTGCAGTAGAGTTAAATTAAAATAACATTTGATTATCCAGTCTGCCAGCCTGCAGATAGATAATTATGTGTTTTTAATATATAATATATATTAATTAATGTCATATATTGTCATCACCAAGAGCCTGGTCCCATTGCATTCATCTAACGTGGGAACATGCACATTATGGTACTATAAGGTGAAGGCCATGTGTATGATTCTAGACTATATGCCGGCAATTAATGATCATTTTTATGCAGCAATACTGGCATTCCAGTGGAAACTGGAAAGGGCAACTAAAGTGAAAGGAATTGCTCGCCAGGTAGGAGCTAAGGCAGATTGTATGCTACAGTATATTGAATAAAGAAGCAAAGAATGGTTCTTGAATCTGGACTGATTTCCTGACATTAAAACAGGAAACGTATTCCAAAGGGACGAGCCCCACGTATGAAAAAGCTCTGACCCCAGCTGTTTTCTGTCAAATATAATTTATTACATAACAAGGAGTCCCGCATACTGTACTGCACACTGTAATGGACACAATCTGTTTATCTTTGATCTGAAATGCTTTGGCAACAAAGTTCTCATCTCTCCAGCTATGAACTGAAATGAACTGAAACGATCGCTGAAATGAACGTGTACAGGCTTACTGTAAATTATCACTGTCCGATGTACGCATGTCCAGAAGGGTTACCTTTCAGGAAATGGAAAAAAGAACCTGTCTATATGGAGCCAATTTAGTTATTATTTAGTCACAAGCTTGTATACTTTTCATTGGTTAAATATATTTGATAAAACTCATTTAATTTCATTCACTGTTGTAAGTGGTGTTAATTGAGCATGTCGGTTGTCCGGTCAACAAGCTCGATCTGCAAGCTTCTAGATTGGATATGTTAGCTACTTTTGTGCAATACTGTCATACAGTGTAGTATAAAAAGGGCGTTTATTTATGAAAACAAAGCAAAACATACAGAGATGTAATATGGAGATACAAGGTTTCTATACCTAATGGCAACAATATGGTATTATTAAATGGCTTATTATATGGCTTATAGAATTTAACTGAAATTAACTTGTACTGGCTTACAGTAGAAGTATAAGGAAAGCAGTTGTGGTTTCTGGGAACCAATAATTCTATACAATATCTCAGGTTATTGAACAAATGTACAGTTTACAAATGTAAACTGTTGTATTAGTAATACATTATTGGAGGAAATGTCATGCTTTTTAAGTTATGATGGAGGGACAATGGCAATGTGAGCATGGTTCCTGGTCTGTTTCAGTGTCCTAGCTGCAGTGACTGTTTTGTCAGGTTAGGTAAGTCTGTCATATTTCTGTACTTACATAATGTGTTCTTTCACCTCTGTATGTTTCCCAGTCATTCTGAATGGGGCCGATTGGATGAATAAACAATGCGCTAGTGTATAGACCAGAGGTCCTGATTTTATTTTACATTGCTTACATAGCAGGGATACCGACTACCTGTTTAATCAAATGTTTCCACCCTTTCAGCAAATACCACCACATACACTCACGCACATGCACACATACACCTTCTAGAACAAACATATCTGTGTGTGTGTGTGTGTGTGTGTGTGTGTGTGTGTGTGTGTGTGTGTGTGTGTGTGTGTGTGTGTGTGTGTGTGTGTGTGTGTGTGTGTGTGTGTGTGTGTGTGTGTGTCTCCCACTCTTTCTAGTGGAGATTTCCACAATCGGCCGGTGCTTCAGTGAGTTGTATAAAGGTTCTCTGTGTGTCCAGGCTCTACTATGCCATGGTCCTAACCCCTCCACCCCCGGCAAAACAACACAGAAAACGTTGGCACAGGTGTATTTTCCTTAGCCTGCCATGCCGGTTGCCTGGCTCACACACACACACACACACACACACACACACACACACACACACACACACACACACACACACACACACACACACACACACACACACACACACGCATGCACGCATATACACAGGACTGTTGTGTGTCTCTGTACTGAGCGACTGCCACAGGAGTTCCCTTAGGAGGAGACATGGAAAATGCTGACACATTAATTCAAAGTTGTATGGTCTAAAACAGTAGTTCTCAAAGTGGGGTCTGTGAACTCTCAGACCACCATAACCATATAGCCGATCGTTGTGAGCTTGTAGATCTGACACATTTGAACACAAATGGTCCTCGACACTGTCGACACAACATATTTTCAGATTGGGCCAAATAGGTATTACTTTGGGGGTCCTTGACATGAAAAGGTTTGAGATATACTGTCTACAATATCATGGTGCTGTACTGATTCCAGGCATTCAGGCTGGTGCTCCGCTACATTCAACCTTTGACGCACCCACCATCTGGGACATCCACTTTGGACGAGCCCCCATTTCGATCACCCAGATTCAAACCAACTAGCACATGGTTTATACCTACTTGCACGCCACTGTCGTGCGACAACATTACAGAGAGCAACACAGCATAAATCAGCTTTAACAATCATCCAAAGTGGAATCCCCTCTGGGATTCCTAAGGCAGCTCTCCACCGCACCGATGTCAGCAGTGGTAAGTGGAAAATCTACTGTTGGGCGGTGGGTACAATGTTGCGTCGGGTTGCAAGTTGTAGCAGCAGGCCATATGCTATTTTTAGCACCATAGTAGCCTTCTATCGGTGTTGGCTCTCAGGTGCATTCAGCTACTTTTTTCACACCTTCCAACCGATCTCCCAACTTCATTCGACTCCCAGTCTGTAGTAATCTGTAGTCTGTTTGGTGGAGAGCTACCTTAAAGTTTAGGGAGACACCAGACTTCCAGCCTTCTGTCAAGGCCCCTCTATAATATTTACACCTTACATGTTATTAGCATTCAAAGTACTAATGGTATATGGTTGCATATGAGAGTGTGAATGGATAGGTGAATGACCCATTGTGGCCAGTTCTTTTTATTTACCTGATTGGTGAGTTTGTCCACTGTGGCTGAGGCCATTGGTGTAGAGGGACGCAGAGCGGGACAGGGGGGCGCAGCGGGTGGGGACGGGCACAAAGGTGGGGTCCAGGTCTAAAATCAGCTGGTTGAGCTGCTCTATGGACTCGTCGATGTCCGTGGCCAAGGAGGCCAGCTCCTCCTCCTGGCACGGCTCCATGGACGAGGAGGAGGCGTGCGCGTTGTTACTGTGCGCGCTGTCTGTGTGTTGTGTGGCCAGCGACTCCTCGTCGACCGCCACCCCTCTCTGCACCGCCTCCATGCTGCTGGTTCCTCTGGGTGGCGTGTCGGGGGCCACCAGCGGCAGAGGGGTCTCCTGGGAGTTGCTATGCACTCCGTTCAGCCTCTCTTCCCCCGCATCCGCCACAGTGTAGGTGGGAAGGACGGCGTCCGCTGTCTGCTGCTGCCTCACCCAGGTGTGTGTGGAGTATTCGCTGCTCTGCGCCTGGGTTTCAGGAAGGCTCTCGGAGGACAGAGAACAGATGCTGGCGGAGCTCGCCATTTCTAAACCGGGTCCCGCCTCTTCCTCGTTCAAGCCCTCCTCGTCGTCGTCGTCATCGTCCAAGATGTCCGTCTCCCTTTCGCTGGACAAATCCGCTCCACTAATCGTGTGCCCCAAACCGGACTCGTCCCCGACGGTCTCCTCCTCCTCCTCCTCCCCGCCGTTGGACGTGGGAAGCTCATCCATGACCGCCAGCAGAGGCGGATTGGGCTCCGGGCCTGCCCCGGGAAGCAACGTCTTGGTCTGGGCAGGTTTGTCCTGAGAGGCGGCCCCTCTGCAGGGGCTAACTGTGGCCGTCCCCTCTGGCTGTCCCCTCTGGGAGGCGACAGACAGGCCTGAGTCACTGCTGGCAGACAGGGCCAGGTCACTGCGGCTGTGGAGTGGAGCTCCTTCCTCGCCTCTCCTCTTCCTCACTCCAGCGTACAGGCTGCCATCCACAGGGCCCAGGGTGTAAGGCAGGGCTAAGGAAGAGATGGAGAGTGGTTCATTATGTGAATATTACACACTAACAAACACACAACACACACACACACACACACACAACAATTATGCGTTATAGGTCTTAGGGCTATGAGCTTGTAGCCAGCTATTTGATCAGCTATTTTCAACTAAGTATAAGTTAGGCTTTGGAAAGCATGTGAATCACATTCTAAATGGACATGACCCCCTATGCCATGCCACTACTGTATATGAGTCACTATGACGCACATTAACTCACAGACACAAGCATACACACGCATGCATGCACGCACGCACGCACACACACACACACACACACACACACACACACACACACACACACACACACACACACACACACACACACACACACACACACACACACACACACACACACAGACACACCACCTGTCAGACTACGAATGACACTCCAGACCCACATCATCTAGATAACACTAAGTCTTTGTGTGGGCGAGCGTACCTTTGTGTGTGTGTGTGTGTGTGTGTGTGTGTGTGTGTGTGTGTGTGTGTGTGTGTGTGTGTGTGTGTGTGTGTGTGTGTCATGGAAAGGACATGTCTGTTGTTTGTCAGAGGGCAGCTGTAACCGGGCCATAGAGATGATAGCATTTTAGTTCAGTGTTTTGGGAGTCAACCACCTGCACTGCTTGGCGGCACTTGATTAACACACACACGGACGCATACACATACGGACGCACACACATTAGTCTAATGTGTACCTCAACAGACATGCACAGAGAAACCCACAAATATACATACATGCACAGACATGACTGGATGCATGTGCACTCACGCACATGCACGTGCGCACACACACACACACGCACGCACCCTGCACCCACGCACGCACGCACACACACACACACACACACACACACACACACACACACACACACACACACACACACACACACACACACACACACACACACACACACACTCTCTCTCTTTAAAAGGCTTGCTAGACCAATGTTGAGGTAAACTACCAAAGATAAACAGGGAGTGGAATGAGCTTCAGGCTGCATTGCCGATACAGTATCTCTCACGCCTGAATTATTCTAAAACCACAGTATGCTGATCATCTCTGTTAATGAGCAGTAATCAATATTCAAACATTACTTTCTGCTCAGCTGGAAAACGTCACCAATCTGACTGAAAGTAAGGTGAGAAAATAGGCTAATTAGAGGGAAAGGGGGAAAAAGTAAGAGAGTAAGAGAACACTCATAGATTTGTTGCATTTATTTAGATTTACATTTAGATAGGCATGCCTCACAACAACAGAACAGCAGTAGGGTGATTGGAACAGTAGATATGGTACATACCATTCTATGAGCACTGTATAGCCTCTTAAGACTTAGAGACGCAATAAAACCCAAATACCAGACATGCATGGTAAACCCTCACAGCTGGTCTAACAGACCCTGTTCACACACACACACACACACACACACACACACACACACACACACACACACACACACACACACACACACACACACACACACACACACACACACACAGAGAGAGAGAGAGAGAGAGAGATGTACACTATAGCATAAACACACAAAACCCACTAAACTCCTGCACACCCTATATCACTTAAACATTATTTGGCATAAAAATGAGCAGAGCAATGCAATAACGATCAATTAATTAAAACTCACGTCAAATACAGAAGGCAACTAACCGACAAAGGCAGCTCTCCGCATCCAAATAGAGAGTACAGTAAAACTTTCACTGTTCCCACAGCACCAGAAACAGGATGGAAATACTTGCCAAAGCCTCCTATCTGAATTTCCCTCTGGACTTGCAGAGAGGAAAAGAGAAACAGATGACAAGTGAAAGGAAAGAGGGGGCAAGGACAGGGACAGATGTGCCACAGAATGGTAAGGACAGAGAGAGAGAGAGAGAGAGAGAGAGAGAGAGAGAGAGAGAGAGAGAGAGAGAGAGAGAAATAAAAACAGACCAGTTTTGTTGTGGAGTTGCTTCTCTTTCCTCCTGTCGCTCTCAGGTTGCCACGAGAAGAACAAGCTAAGAGCAATCTTTTTCCAAAGGTGCTAGAACAACCCCCCTCTTTCTCCCTCTGTCACTCCAGCCTTGTTTCTCTCTCTCTCTTTCTCTCTCCCCGTCTCTCTTTCTCACTGTCCCTGTGCTGCAAATCCCGCCTTCAGTTTTTTCTCTTCAAAATGTTTCTGTTTTTGCTGCCATGTCCCCTCCCCTCTCCTTCCTCTCTCTCTCTCGCTCTCTCTCTCTCTCTCTCTCTCTCTCTCTCTCTCTCTCTCTCTCCCCCATCCTGTCCACAGGTAATACTACCGTGATGTAGATTTGTTTTTCCTGCACGAGCAGCAGAAAGAGACAGAGAGGTGGATCACTCGACAACCAGCATCCACACGCACGCACGCACAAACATACACAGGGGAGAAACACACATGCAGGTGAAGGAGTTTTAGTGACACATGATGGACACACAGACACACACACACACACACACACACACACACACACACACACACACACACACACACAGTAAAGGACCTTGAGTTGGCCAAATATGGAGAGGGGAATGTAAACATGTGGGCGGGCTCCCAGGAGAGAGCTGTGTGTACGAGCGCATGTATGTGTGAGCTGTGTGTATGTGTGTGTGTGTGTGTGTGTGTGTGTGTGTGTGTGTGTGTGTGTGTGTGTGTGTGTGTGTGTGTGTGCGTGCGTGCGTGCGTGCGTGCGTGCGTGCGTGCGTGCGTGCGTGCGTGCGTGCGTGCGTGCGTGCGTGTGTGTGTAGTTGGGGGATGGGGGCTCATGTAAGTGACGAGGGGAAGTAGACGGACAAATAGCAACCTGCAACCTGAACCTGAGAGCCACCCACCAGTGAGGAGCACAGGGGAAGAGAGAGAGAGAGAGAGACAGAATGGCAGAGAGCGACAGAGAGAGCGAGAGAGAGTAAGAGTGTGTCCTACCAAGAGGAGGTAGAAGAGAGGAGGATAGTGGATGAAGAGGGAGGGGGTTTAAAACAGAACCACCTGGGGTGGAAAACAACATTCCTCTGACTTGTTGTGTTACTTGCTATAGCACGGACCCTCATTATCACCGTGTGCAGACTGCACACATGTGCATGCATGCGCTTGTGCCCTTACAGGCCAAACGTAGCGGCTGCCCCCGTGTGCTTGTACATTGGCGTGCACACACGGCCACACTTGTGTTGCATGCATACACTGCTTTCCCGCTTTGCGTTAGAGCCCCAAAATACTCTGTCTGCCTAAATTACATGACTGCCTGGGGCAGATTTAGCAGTGGTATAAAACAGCTGGAACTGTAACCTCAATCGGCAGTTCTACTGATTGTTTCAGCTGTCTGCAAGTGTGTGCTTTTCGTGGTTGTGTACGTGTGTGTGTGTGTGTGTGTGTGTGTGTGTGTGTGTGTGTGTGTGTGTGTGTGTGTGTGTGTGTGTGTGTGTGTGTGTGTGTGTGTGTGTGTGTGTGTGTGTGTGTGTGTGTGTGTGCGTGCGTGCATGCGTGTGTGCGTGCGTGTGTGTATGTGTGGTTGTGGTTGTTCTAACTAAACAAAAACACCAAAAGCGTAGGTCTGGCCAGCCCGCTGCTGGTTGGCTGATGGCTCTGGGAATGTCACTACACCCATTCCCAGGCAGGTCTAAGAACACTCTCTAGGATCACGGAACAGTTGTAAGCTGACCGCACACACAGCAGCGGCCACACGGCCCAGCCAGACATCTAGAGAGACGCTGTCAGTAAAATGCATCTGCACCATGAGTACGGTATAACTTAGAATTATATTTGTATCCAGAACGACGTGCATCGAGGTATATCAGAGCTTCATTATTAGAGCCTGACTTTTTTGACTACATTATTATTGACAATTACGGTATTAGCCACTTGTCATTATGTGTGAAAGTGTGAAGAGAAATCTAAGATTTTATAATTGATTAGAATACCGTGCACTTTCCGACAAAATGTCACCCAAAATATCAGTAATCGGTGGTATGGGACTCTCCAAAACCGGTATCATCATTGCACTGAAAACATCTGGCATCGGTCCGGTCTGGCTCTATAACAGAGGTTTAGTAGCTGGTTCAGAGGCACATCCATGTTGGGCAGTGGGCACGCACTTCTTTGCAGTGTGGATTTAACAGCGAGCGAACCTTTCCATTTCAGGTCCTCTAACCTCTTATTCTATCATCCTACTGTAACCTAGTGTAAGAACTCTAATCTGTGTATAGAGCAGGATTGGCACTATAGATCCATGTGCAAAACGGAAGCTGCAGGTCAGCATCAAGCCTGAGCAGTGCTTTATTTATTCGCCAGAACTTCCCACTTATGCAAATATATCGCTTACCTGCGAAATCCTGTCCAATAATGGAGCCGGCATGAACACACAAACACAGAAGCAGAGAGAAGTAGCGAGAACGAGAGAAAGAGAGAGAGAGAGAGAGAGAGAGAGAGAGAGAGAGAGAGAGAGAGAGAGAGAG
>NC_139701.1:33753219-33783219 GCF_964188405.1 Protomyctophum parallelum
ATTACAGTGGGACAAAATAGTGTGGACTAACTTACTAAGTACATACTTCCTTGTGTACTTCACACTTGCAGTCCATGAAGTGACAAGGTTATTCTAAGGTAATATTTACATGGGGGTGGGGGCATGCAAGAGAGAGTGGGTGAGAGACAAAGACAGAGAGCCAAGAGATTGAAAGGCAAATTGGTTACAGATTAAAGATAGATACTACGAAGATAATACCATAAAAAAAGAACGGGCGTGAAAGAAGAGATGGCAGTTAGCCAGGTACGGTAACAAAATACAAATGCCATTACCTCCACAAGCGCAGTCAAGTTCTGCCTTGGAGAATGTGAGGGTGTGCCCATGAATAATGCCCATGTGAAACTGGAGGCGAAAGATGACCTGGCGGCTGGTCGACTGGCTGTTTTTATCATAACAAACCACCTGCCCTCAGGAAAGAAACAAAAACAGACATTCACTCCCACTACTTAATTTGGTCATTTTGTTTCACAGAGTTGACGTATAGCAAGCCATCAAAAACAGGAATTATCTGTTCAATATGTACTACAGTATGTCACCTCAAAAGTATAGACCAATACAATTCAATTTACTATTGTATTAAGCATTTAGGAGACATTTTTATCAAAGAAAAACAATTAAGTGCTACTGAGTAACTATAGGATACTACCTGGTAAACACAAACATCAAGCCAAGAATCAGCCTAAACAACATGCCATCTAACAACAATACATTTTTGTGGACAAGTAAACCACCTATCTATGCTTCTGTGCATATTTGTCTATGCTGCTGTCTATGCATGTTCTGTCACGAGACAGAAGCACCTCCGACCAGGAAAGCCACCATGCATTGCTGGATCTTGCTGAAGTGAAAGTGAAAGTGAAACTCATGACAGGCAATAGTGAGAGTGGCAAAGTGAGTGCCTGAGTGGCAAAGTGAGTTTAATGTTGTTTACATAATATGGTCTAATAATGAAATCAGATGGACATTTCTGTTTGGATATATGGCTAATATTAAATAAAACAATATAGTTTTGGTGATGCACTGCCATATTCAAACAAACAAATGCTAGAATAAACATCAAAGAGAGGTGCATATCGTTCAGAGGGGTCAAGCTGTGGAATGGATTGGATGACGAACTGAAAAACTGTAGTACAATAAATAAATTAAAAGAATTGTATAGATCAAAAATAGTATAGATACATAATTTATAGAACATTGATATGATGTTTTGTTTTCTCGTTTTGTGTTTTGTTTTGTTGTTTTTGTTCTTTTTTGTCTTGTTCCTGTTAACTGTATTGTCCTGTCTGCTTTGTTTTTCTTTTGTTTTCTTGTTTATTTCCCTTCTGTTGTTTTCTTTGTTGTATTATTTTACCTTTTTTGCCATTTATTTGTTAGAAGGGTATCACTATAAGCTTAGGCTTCAGCCTACACCTTTTTGGTCAATGTTTCTTTTGCAAAAAAAAAGCAGGCACGTATTGATTTGTTTTAATGACCAAAATAAATAAACTACTACTTGTCTGAAGCAACTTTGTTTGTGTTTGTTAATTTTGTTTACTACTAAAAGAGTGACTTTGAGAGCTAACCGTTTCAGTGTACAATCTAAGTCAATGAGGACCATATTTTAAATTTAAATTTCTAATCACTGGAGCAATTCTTGTCCACATTTGTACTTACATCATGGCAAGGTAACTACACAACCTAAACCTCTACAAAAATCTATTAACTTGGAATACCCATCAAGGATGTCATTGGTAGGTTTCACAACTGTTCACAGTCCACTGCTGAGATACAGATCTTCTATCTAAAAAATGCACCATGTCTCTGTCTGTCTGTCTGTGTGTACGGCTGTATAATGCACGTAACTCGACTTCAAATTCAACACATGCGTTCCACACCCCCACAGGGAGTGCAGTGCCCGAGTTGGTCGAACCCACAGTTGTCCAGAACCGCCACAAAAGGCCTCTGCCTGGTCTCTGGACAGAGCTCCATTATGTTCTGATGAACAATCCATATTTGGGCATGCCTGCAGCCTGACACAGATATCCATAGACTCCATATATAGGAATAAAGGACACAGATACAGAACTTTCCATATGGGCATAAAAGGGACACAGACAGATGGGTGGAACGGGTACTCTGACACGGGTACAACGGGTATTGCATAGCCGGGTGAGGCATGGATCTCCAACTTCCATTGTTACTGACTCGGTGCACTACAGCCGGGCCTATTACTGAGGACCATTTATATGAAGATAACGGTTGAAAATGGGAGAAGTGCTCCTTTAAAACCCATTTATGGACAGTCGGGAACCCCTTTTTGTAACTATACTTTCAAGATGGGAACCCATTTTGTTACAGTATATATGTACACAGTATATAGAAACATACATTTTTGTAATGTTTGAATGAATATTTGAAGGTTTTCAGACAACTTAGATCAGGGTTTAGAAGGTGATTTTAGAATGGGCCATAGTCCTAAACAGATTAAGGTAAAGGTCCAGTGGCGTGCATAGACATTTAGAGGGGCAGGTGACCTACAAGCTACGAGCTTGTAGGTCTGCTATTTTTCTTGTAGGTCTGCTATTTTTTCTAAGAACCGCACTGACAAAGAAACATAGCTTTAGATTGTGTGGGGGCCTAAATAATATAGTAGAAGCGTTTTTTTATCAAGATTTGATCAATGGTCCACACACTACAAATTCTTTTTTTAAGAGCAAAATTGCCAAAAGGGCAGGGGGTGCTCTAGCACCCCCTAGTGTCTATCTGTGCACGCCACTGTGAAGGTCTTACCATTATGTCTCCTTTGAGTAGCTGGGCTGGCTGGAGTACAAAGTAAATCCTGTCTGTCTGGCCAGCTTGCACATGGCTGTGATTATGAACATAAACATAACATGTGTTAAGTCCTGCCCATGCAGCAGTGTTGTATGTATTCTTTGTAACTTTGTAAAAATGTATTGTGTGAGTGATGAAGCCTATCGTACTAGACAGCTGAGGTGTAGACAGCTTGTAGACTCTGGTACACCCTAAGGAACAGGCTGCATCCTGGAGAGAAGAGATTCATTCCAAAAATAGATCATTTGTTATTTGAAACCAAACAAATGCTGACATCAAACAATAACACTATGGGCACTGTTAGTGAGGAGTTTACATACAGTATACATGTGGACTAGATGTTTTTAACTATAGTCACATTTCTAAGTCTCACTATTTACCTACAAACCTAGATAACAGAATGGCTTAGCTGTTGCATAGTTGCTCCATTGACAAGAGGAATTTCTTGGAAAATTCAGCTCCAGTCCTATAGGCACATAGACTATTGTTTTCAAATTTACATTTGGAGAAAGCAGGCAAATGCTAGAAAGAAACCTCAGCTCCAGTGTTAAGAACCAGTGGTTTTTACTAGAGCAGTGATTCAAGGACCCCATGTATTTGTCCATGGACCCCCATTTGAAAATTATGTGCCAGAGACCCCCATATAGAGAAGATTTGTCAACATGTTTCTAAAATAGTTGCGAACGCAGTGATTTCGAACGCAGTGATTGCGAACGCAGTGATTGCGAATGCAGTGAGCACTATGAGACATAGCAGAACATGTCTGTGTGTTTGTGTGTCACACTGTAACACCACCCGCCCGCCATCAGAGGGCGCAGCTGTATCACACACAAAACACAGACACACACACACACACACACACACACACAAAACTTAAAAATAAACCTTAAAAAAGTAATTTATTCTAATTGTTGTTATTGCAATTTACGAGCTGCGTTCACTTCCCACGTTCGCGCGTCTTACTTGTAGATCTACTATCTCACAAAGCATCACGATGCAACATGTGAGTTCATATATATCTCAAGGAACCCACATTGAGAAACAATGGTATGGTTTAGGTAAACACTACAGATTAACACAGCTCAGTTGAAATGATGATCAGACGTGTGGACTCCTCACCTCCCTTAGGTCTAATCGTGGGTACACTGTGTAGAATGACGCAGAGAAGGAAGGACGGAGCAGATCTCATTTTCAGACCTCCCTTCAACAAACCACCCAGCATCCACGCATACCTGGAGTAGAGAAGAACAACACTGATGTATACCAGAACATGGGTCATCAATATGTCCGTACGTACATACGTACACACAAATGTGTCCGTGGCAAATTTTTGATTTTCTGTTTTTCACACCATATGTTCTTAACTTGATCATATTATAGACCCAACTGAATGTCAGTCTCCAGGTTTTCTTCAGAACATGTATGACACTGGTTTACTACAATATGGCACATTATAAGTCCACTAGTACTATTGGTTCTCAAACATGTTATTTGCAAGGACCCCCTTAACTCTGAGTGTACAAATGACCCCTGCCCGAGAATGACACTGCCTGTTTGTGGAACTACCTCCAAATTGTAGTAATTATAGTACCACTGGACTGGAGGATAAACGGGGCGATTAGTTTGAAGTGTGACCTTGTTATCTGAGGTCAAAAACGGGCCCACAGCGGAGATCAGAGGCTCATAGCTGATCTGTGGCTGACCGTTGACCTACAACACCGTGCTGAACTATTGTACCTCTCCAGGACACTTACCGTTTTTGAGAGGGGGTCATCAGTGCAGAGAGCTTATCATTGTAGAACCTCCTCATGGCAAAGTGGTCCAGGGAATGTTCTGCACTGAGAGAGACGCACATATTCACACATTTTCGTACAGTTATGTACGACATCACAGTGACCGAAAACGGTCATGCTCACTCAAAACACACGCACGCACGCACGCACGCACGCACACACACACACACACACACACACACACACACACACACACAAACAAACACACACACACACACACACACACACACACACACACACACACACACACACACACACACACACACACACAACATTTGTAGGATTGTACAGTACAGGACATTTGGGCTTCTCTTTTCTTTTCTTTTTTTGTCATCAAAGTTTTTGAATGATTTTTCAATAAAGCATACAAAATTCACATGACTTACACAAAAGAAAAAGACAAGAAAAAAGGACATTTGGGCTTCTTGAGAAGCCCAAATGTCCTTTTTTCTTGTACATAGCTGTACAAGATCGCACGCGCGCACGCACACACACACACACACACACACACACACACACACACACACACACACACACACACACACACACACACACACACACACACACACACACACACACACACACACACACACACACTGTAAGATAAGCTGGGACAGAGTTAGAGGGACAGGAACAATGTTATCAACACGCGACAATCAGGAGTTGCACAACCGTGAGTCAGCTGACAATCAGGCGCGGACAGAGTGGGACACACACACACACACACACACACACACACACACACAGAGAGAGAGAGAGAGAGAGAGAGAGAGAGAGAGAGAGAGAGAGAGAGAGAGAGAAAGGCTTGTGCATGTGCACTCACTAGAAAGTAACCAAGTTCTTCATTGATTGTCTTGTATTTTCTGGTGGTCAGTGACTTGTGACCTTTCCTGTGTCCTCTCCATTATGACTTTAACCATTTTTAGCCTGGCGTTCCTATTTTGGGCATGTCATTACAAGTGAAACTTTTCAAGAATGTTTTGAAAATAGCTGATCTACTACAAGCTTCAGTTTGTAGATGTTCTATTTTCGCTATTCGTTGTACAACGAAAGCCTTGAGTAATTAAACTCACAGAATTCACATTCACAACATGACTCCATTCATTCAAAGAGTCTGTCTTCTACAGTTGTGAACATAACTCTGGTACTTTGCAGAGTAAACAGATTATCTGGTATGCAACAGTGAGGATCTCGATCTGCCCCAAAATTCTAATATCAGTCTGGGTTCAAAGTTCTCTGCATTTGATCTGATCAATTCATTGTGGTCAACAGTAGGCTGTAAAATTCAGAGTTTTACGGTTACAGTACACTTATTATCATCAAAGGGTTGCATACCAATCCTCCTGAGTTAGAATCCCCATTCAGTTCAACTGGGTTTTTAGTGCAATCTTTGAGTAGAATCAGTAGAATCCATAGATAGACAAAACTATCAAGAGAAAACTCTTAGTTTGAATGTCCAAATATAGGAGCATTTCCTTATGATAGCACAATACATGTTCAGTAGATAGGTTAACATTATGTCCTTTGCTAAATGGAAACAGAAAGGGGAAATGAAAGAGCTGACACATGTCTTGTTAGCGTAAATTATGGCACTTATCCCCCATATTTTAGAAAGGTTCACTCCCATTCCAAAGTTGGCCACTGCAGTGGTTTTTGTGCCCAAAGCACACCAATGGGCAAGTCAAAATCTCAAGGCACTTCTGCACACACACGCATGCATGCACGCACGCATGCACGTACGCACACACACACACACACACACACACACACACACACACACACACACACACACACACACACACACACACACACACACACACACACACACACACACACATATATTATATATATATATATATATATATATAAATATCTTGTAATATTAATGTGTGGTTGTCACAAAATTCCATGGCACATATGTTATGGTGGCACACCGTTTGGGAACCACTAACTTTTGGTATCACTGTTACCTGGCTGATAGGCTGCTGAAGTGGATGTAAGAAGCCATTAGTACACCAATCCTGCCGATGCATCCCTGTCGGACACACGCACACACACACACACACACACACACACACACGCGCATGCGCACACACGCACACACACGCACGCACGCACACACACACACACACACACACACACACACACACACACACACACACACACACACACACACACACACACACACACAGTATGTGCATATTATGGGAGTAGGACACGTTTGCTGAAAATAGCCAACGTGTGCAGGAGCGACTTAATTGTTCTGAGCTACAGTCACAGAATAAATCAGGCATTACCCTGCAGTGTAGGACCAGCATGTGTTTGGGGTGCGCCTGGAGCCAGTTCTCCATTGTTGTACAGACACTGCAGACCTGGTCCAGGTAGGGGGCCAGGAGATCCATCCAACCCGTGTCCAGAACCTGGGGCAGAATTTACACACTCACACACTGCAATGCACCTCCCGAATAAGTGTATTGTATTGTACTGTATTGACATTACCTTGTGGTTCATTTGAGTGAGACTGTTATTCTTCTCTGACAAGTTGATGAGCTGGAAAATAAATAAATAGTTCATATCTTGTTATGAGCAAAGAGAGTTAGGAAATGGAAAATGTCCCATATTTTTACAGAGAGAGAGAGAGAGAGAGAGAGAGAGAGAGAGAGAGAGAGAGAGAGATACATGATTGATTATGATTTATCACTTTCATTCATGTGTTTGCTTGTTTAGACTATCTTTGGCATCTTTAAAACACCAATGTTTCTTTGAGTTTAACTGAACTGAAGACACTGAGGCTAACAAGACACATTACATGTACAGACGCACAGAGGCATGCGTGCACACACAGACAGGGATACTCTGCTGGGTCTGGGCTACAGGTGGGTCTACTCGGCTTGCTTCTGGGCTACAGGAGGGTTTACTCTATGATGTTCCTGTGTGTATACTATGTGCCTATGGTGTTCCTGAGAAGATGGCTGCACAGATGATACTGGAGGACACAAACCAAGCTTCTGGCCCACGATGGTGTACCCGTGTAACTAAAGAGTCAGCGAGTAAATCCCATCAGGATCACCCATCTTGACTATGTAGATGACATTGTCTCAGACACAGCAGAGAAAGGAAGTGAACTATACTACTGGTAGTAGAAATGAATTGCACGAAGATTGGCCTCAAGCACGTAATGCCAAGAAAACTAAAGTAATCCTTCCCCATCCATCCATCCTCTTCGATGTCTCCCTTTTGACTTCTACGTGGCCATTCAAACTCTAGACGGGCCTGCCCCAAAGTTATTAATGCCTAGTTATGTGGCCTATTATGAGCTTGTAGATCTGCTATTTTCAAAATATTGTAATACATTTGAAAACTTGAAATGGGACATTCTGTATAGTACATAGTACTTTTTATACTTTAAGAAAAATGTTATGGCAATACCTTTTACTCAAGTACATTTTGAATTCCGGACTTTTACTTGTATCAAAGTATCTCTACATTGCACTATTGATACTTTTACTTAAGTAAAACATATTTTTTTAACTTTTTCCATCACTTCCCATGCAGCCCATCTCACCAGGTAGTTGTGTCCATGCTTGGACTGGATCATCAGTGTGATGTCACGTAGACTCTGGCGGTAGGTCTCTTCTGACCACACTCCCGCAAAGGACATGGTGATGATGCGCTCGGTGACATAAGTCAGGTCAAATCGGTTGGTCAAACGTTCCTCCATGACTCCGTCAGTCAGTCAAACATTCATACGAAGTGTCTGGGAGAGAGAAAGGAGTGGGGGACAAAGGAGGTAGTGAGAAAGTAGTCATGGAAAATGTAATGTTTTTTTTTTTAATATATGTTTATTGGTAATAGGTTTTTCAACAATTTAGTACAGTTTGAACATACCATTTTTATTTATTTTTTCTCCCTCACCCCATCCCTCCCCCCAGTTATCGTCATCATCAAAACAATATAAAAAATAACATTAATAATTTAGTACAGACGTACAAAAACAAACATACATACAGACATATGATATAAACAGGATACAAAAATAATAATTTAAGCACAGATAACAAAAACAATATAAATGGAAAATGTAATGTTGCGGTGCTGTCGTATGCCTACTATATGAGGAACTGAGTATTTTTACAAGGCTATAAATCAAAAGATTTTACTAAGCAAATTTGAATTCAGTCTGCCTCATTAGATTAATCCGAAAACACTTATGCTGAATCACGGGTTTTAAATAAATATGTTGAAAGCTTAGTCATCACAGCCCCCACATCATGTTGTGTCTCCTAGAAGAAGGATGCTGCCCACGCAGCAGATTAGCTGCATGGGTGAGGAGATTATTACTCCTCGATGCAATTTCCACAAACGAAGTCACAAAATCCTTGTAAATGTCTTCAATTAGCCTTGTACCTCAAGGCCTTGTTTACATTGCAACTTGGAATGCGAGCCACACCATTTATCTCATTTTACCTCTAACTTGATCTAATAACTTGAACGTTATGTCCTTTCTGTGTTGCCCACAGCGGATCCAATTGTCTCCTAGAACTCATGGACCCAAGACAATTACATGCATGTTAGTGCACATGAATGATGGAAACATAGCCAGAGACAGGGAGACTATAGAAAGCCAGGTGGACAGCCTCACCTTCACCCCAACCATGTGACCCCGTCAGATACAGCAGGTTTGGGTCTGTGGACACTTATGCTGTGTCCTCCTGACTCTTGGTATAATTAATATTGTACGAGAGGTCATTTGGGGGTAAACTTGTTGTTTGTCTACTCTAGACTGTCACACACTGTAGCATGAGGAAGACACAAGTAATAAGTTACACTTCTAAAACAGCAAAATCAAGCAGTGACCTATTTTGATCAGCTTGTGTTTGGACCAGCTTCCACATGACAGCAGGAGTACACATGTAGTGCAGCATATGTTTTTAGGAGAGTGATTCTTTTTTTGCAACCTGAATCTTGTGTTGATCATCACACTAGTATACCCACTGTATTCATGAAAGCAGATGTTCTTCATTAACAGGGCCTTTAATTATCTCAGAGCCTGTCAAAACATCTCACCAAGGGTATTATAAACTCATACTAAACTAAAACTAAAACAATAAATGTTGAAATAACTGAAGCTACAGTATATTGTGTAAAAATAACACATATACAAAACATGTCTTTAGTTTTACTTTTTGTTCAAATGTGTCAACGCCTGAGTTGTTGAGTTATTGAAATTGGTCAAGTGTTCTTTTCTATTCTTTGTTCTATTGGTTGAAACCATTCACAGGATATGGCAGAAGAATATGGTAACTCAATCTCAATGAACAGCATGGTCTCAAATTATGTATTTTTAGACTGTTTATTCAACATTTTTGGAACACTCCTGTCTAAATTGGTCAGTGCTCTGCTTGAAGAACCAAAACAAACGGGAATGTGCAACTTAACCACACACACACACACACACACACACACACACACACACACACACACACACACACACACACAAGGGACATGGGGCGTGCTGCTCAGTGTACAGAGAAGCCCTTGAACCAAACTAGCCACGTCTAATTATGGTCACTACCTCACATTTGGAAGGAATGCATTCCGAAATGGATTAGCCTCCCTTGTCCATCCTCTCCTTCCTTTACACTGGTTCGCCATAAAAGTTGACATAGTGAGAGGTGTCCAGTCAGGCATCTTGAGTGCAGTTGGACTAGAGACAACTATCAGCGGTTAATTCTACTCACAGTTAGCCTCGATCCACTTGCAAGCACATGTCCTATGGCAGAAGAATGCCAGAGAATTTCTAAGCCTGAATGCAACAGGTCACTGTGACCACCTCCCACCCCTCTTGTCCAAACCACAGCTTCTCTTGCCCATCTGCTGCATTTGAGTGCCATTCTGTTCCTTTCACTGTTCTTCCTTCTCACAGATCTCAGTGTCAGTGGGCTAAGCCCCGTTGACTGCATCTGGTACACCAGTGGGAGAGCTGTCCCACACTGTTAATCCTTGTAAATGTACCATCATCCATCACATGGACATCTTGGCTTATCCTATACATACATTGGACTACTACAACTTTGCAATGAAGAGAAGTTTTATCACCAAGTTTGCATCATGCAATAAATTGAATTGGCTGTTATTGAAAAACCATGAGCTGCTGTAGTGCTTCTGCTGAAGACAGATTATCATTACTTCCACATTGCTAGATACAGTATAAGCACTTTAAAGACTGAACATTTAAACACGTGTTAATGAACAAAAGAAGAGGCTCACCTACTCTGGTGCTGACCAGAGGAGAAATCTTCTGTGCGATTTGAAGCCTATTGAGTAAGTGTCTGTCTCTTACTGAGTGCTATAGCATATGAGGTGGAGACTTCAGACGTGGGAGAAAGGGAGGGAGGGAGAGACAGAGCGAGGGAAAGAGAGAGTAATAAGGGAGGGAAAGAGAGAGTAATAAGGCAGAATGATGAACTGTGCTGTTTCCAGTGTTACAGTGTGGCGTGCACTTTGCCCTTGGTTAGACTATAAGCTGCCAGATATCCGCCCTAGAGTGTGTGTGCGTGCGCATATGCATGTGTCATACTTGGGTGGGAAACAAAAAAGATACAAACTCAATCTTCTACCAACAACATGTGAAACCACTCATAACATTATTTTATTTAGCTAATGTTAAAATAAATAAAATATATATAAATAAAATATATAAATAATGATTTACATTTTAAAGCAATGAAAATATGGACAGTACAAATGTCACAAATTCAAAGCAATAAACAAGACATAATAAGAAAAATCAGTGGTGCAATTCTGTGTGGGGGTCCGCGGCACTTCCAGACCGCAAGAACGCGCCCAGGCTGCCGGCCCGATTCCGGTGAGCTGCCCTGCGTCAGAAATGACAGAGTTACTGTGTGGGGGTCCCTGTACTGTACTGTACTGTACTGTACTGTACTGTACTGATACACCTGAAATCATAATACAGTTAATATGTGTGTTAGGCTGCACATCAGTGATACTTTGTTTTGAAAACCAACCAAATGCAATTTCCGTGCTCAGACACTGGTAGCCAACCAGCCAGGCAGCCAGACAGACAGGCAGGCACACACAAAGCTACTTAAGGAAGTGGTTGCACCACTTAAAAAAGGACACATACGCCTAGCTAGAGCCTCTCAAAAATAAAACAAAACAAAACTTTAGGAATGTTTGTTCTCACAACTGATAATCAGTTTGGCTTTAAGAGGAAGCAGAGCACAGATATGTGCATTTATATGCACCAGAGGAGATCATTGCTACTGTAAATATGGAAGACAAAATGGGTTTTTATGTGTTTTAATAATGCATCTGGCAGGATCAATCATTAAACATTATTTCAGAAACTGCTTGCTAGAGGAATCCCTAAGTAAATTATTTGGTGTTTATGGTAGCCTATGTAGGCTATGCTAATAAGAAAATGTGATGTTGAGTTGTGTTTGTTATGATTGTTTTTTTTTTTTTTTTTTTTGTCATTGTATTTGTATTGTATTTGTGTATCTGTTATGTTTGTTTTTTCTGGACATTTTATTAACAAAAGAGCTATAACTGTAATGTTTTATATAATTGAAAAGGAATGTCAATAAATATATTGCTATTTTTTTTTTATAAGAAAATGTGAATTAATTGGTGAAATATAATGTCTGCCCCATGTAATGTGCACACTATTCTATTTAATGTTTATATATACCGGTAGATGACTTATCGAAACATTTGAATAAAATAAGTTCAACACAGGCTGTCTGGCTGGTAACTCTGTCATCATCAATCATCTTGAATCAATCATCAATCATCATCATCATAGACTGTAGATCATCATCAATGTGCCTTTCCTATAAGTAACCCATATTTTCAATGAGAATATTCATTCATTCATTCAAACAAACCTTTATTAATTCTCAAAAGGACATTCAGTTTCAGTTTACCCTTTTTGTGCCCTCTGTTGTCCCTGGGTGAGGTAACGGTTCGAAGCTAACCTACCCATGGAAGAGCTGTTCTGTTCTGTCCTGGCTGGGAGAGCACTGGGACAAGTTGGACAACCTTCACTTAAACTCATGAGCTCTCCATTGTTCTTAAACGTGATTACTGAATGGTATATTTATATATATTTCGGACTCTGGAGAGTCTGGAAAGTTTGAATTGAACTGGATTTGTGTCATTTTGTGGGACCAAGATAAAGTTCTTCAATGGTTTGAGCTGCTGTCGGTGATAAGGCATTTACTACACTGGAGGGCGCTACAGGACCAGCCAAGACGTGTATGCGTACTACGAGAAAGCTTGTGCGACATGACATTCCAAAACACACCATGAAAGAGCACCGACCGACCGAGCTTCATAGAATAAATACTCTTAAGCCGAGAAAACACAAACGCCGCTTGTGTCTTTTTACCCTTTGTACACGATGAACGTACATCGCGTGATCGCGTCATTCGCGTGTTTACCACTTTATCTAAACATGAGTTCAGATATGAGTTTGCTTACTAGCTCCTTCATATCCAATGAGACCACGCCCTGTCCAGAGTGTAGCGCCGGGTCCGTCACATCATCTGTACAGTAGGCAGGCAGCGCGAGCCTTCATGGCGACCTGACACAGAAGGAATGTTTGCAGTCTCGAGCTGCTGGGTTAGCCGGGTCAGGCCGGCGTCACAAACGGGAAAATGTAGTAAACCGACTCTTTGAATGTACTGCGCGACTTCTCCGAAACGCTACGCGAACCGCGACGCGCCGTTCATTTTCAGCTCGCTACTACTATTAGAAACCAGTGCGGGCTAACAGCGTTAGCGGACTAGCATTCATTCACCTGCAGGGTGTTGTTGCTAAGCTAGCGGTCTCGTTGCTAACTAGTCGGGAAGCATCGTTTTTTACACGCAAGACCGCCTCTTTCAACCCCGGCCAGCCAGGATGGAAAGTGACCGAGGTGCAGCCGTTAAGGACGGGAGCAAGATGGAGTTGGATACCCATTCCGTCGCACCGGCAACATCACAAGAAATACTTGAATCAAAGGGCGGCGGTAACTCAGTGAAACCCGGCGGAATGGGCGGATTAGTGCCAACGCCTACTGCGAAGAGACCCGCGGCGGGGGAGGATGATGTTGGTGGAAGTGGTGTGGGCGGAGAGTCCAAACTCTTCGGGAAGGGACAGGCGACTACCTCCCTGCTTCAGATTGCCATCAGGAACGGAATCTATCAGAACCAGGTCGCTAACGCCGCTAGTGGTGCGGCCAGAAATATCAGCATGCCGGCGGCCAAATCAGCCAACGTTTACAGCCTTGCGTCAGCGAGCAACAGCACCGCGGTCAACTCTCTGCTCAACCGGAGACACCGGAGGCACAAGCGTAATCTCTCGCTGGGGGCTTCGCCGATTACTTCACCAAGTTGCCCGCCCGGGGTGTCGTCGACCGAGGCGGCGAGCCCCGCTCCATCTGCCTCGCCGCTGAACACACTCAGTCTGGACAGAAAGACCTTTCTGCGACAGAAGCAGTCCAAGCAACTTCAGATCTCTGACAAGGCGTGGGTGAGATCGGACCCCCAGCGTGGCTGTGTTCACATCCACGACTGGCTCACACCCTCCCACCCGAGACCAGTGCTCTGCACGCTGGGCACTACTGCTGGTGAGATGGCGAGTCAGCTGGGTGGTGGGGGTAAGGCTGGGGCAATCTTGAGGATGAATCGTAAAGCAGCCGCTTTGATTGACTTAAATGGCAACTGTAGCAATAGTTCTGAGGTTAATGGCAAACAAATTGAGAATCTGGATGTCGACAAGACAGTTTACTCGGTCGCTCTATCATCCAACAAAGCAGAGGAGGAGAATGAGCATTTACACGACTGCAATGACACAACACAATATTATCCAGACACGAACTTCCCCAGCGGTTTATTATACGATGATAAAATGTCAAGTAACTCTTCATCAGAGGTTTATCTAAATGAGAGCGTGGGGGTGGATTTGGGCCTCAGTGGTGCCGACAGCTATGGACATTACTCGGGTTCAGACTTAGAGAGCAGCACCTGTGAGGACTTCAGCCCCGGTGGGCTAAGGACCGGCGAACACCGGGACTCACTGAGCGATGGGCTGGCTGTGGGCACGGACACCTCCATGCTGAGCCCCAGCTGTGACAGCGGCGCAGAGGGGCCCGACCCATTCGAGAGCTCCTCTGATGAGGTAGATCTCACCAGTTCCCCAACACACCTGCCCAGCGACCTGCCTGTAGACGGGCAAGTAGACCTGCCAGCGACAGACCCCAGCCACGCCAGTAACAGGCTGTCAAACACACTGGATGATACGGGCGCCGGGACAGGGTCCAACGTAGACACCCCTGACCTGATCAAGCCTCCCCAAAAATGCTGTAGCACTAGCAGCTCTACTCGGCCCCTGATGGGCCCAGAATCTGTTCAGCCTGACCCAGGGATCCCGGGAGAGAGCAGAGGGTGGCCAGACACAATCAGTAGTGCCCCAAACCCTGCACTGTATGTCCAGCTGCATGGTGGAGTCATACGGAGGCTGGCTGATGACGAGAGGCCACTGCAGATATTATATGAATACCTCACTAATCTAGGCTTCCAAGACCCACAGAGAGTGCAGGAGGAGGGCATGAATCCAGAAATAGGCTGCCTGATCCGCTTTTACTTAGGTGAGTACTTTGTCATAGTCATGAGAAACCCAAAATGCAGTATTGGGTAAACCGGTCTCTAATTTGTAAAGGTACAGCTCAGCATCAAATCGGGGCATGTTTACTAGTTTGCGGGTTAGGTTCACTGCCACTTGTTTTCATACAGACTTAACTGTCCTGTGGCCTCCGGCTGCCAGCTACGGCGGGTAACTCTGGTTCTGCTTGGGCTGTCCCTGCTCATTCATTGTACATCCATTCTCAGTGCACCGTGAGTGCTGTCATTGTATTTGGTCAGTCGGACAGTTAAACAAGTGGATTCAATTGTCCTGTCAGGACAATGCGTGGCGTTGTAACTGTACAACCCGCCCCCCCACCCCCTACTGTGTACGCTTGTAGGGAGACACATCTGGAGGTAACAGGTGTGATCTTTTTACCACACCAAAGACCAAAATTGTGTGCTGCTTCGTGAATTGTTTGTTGTTGTGCTGTGGGCTGTGTTTTTGATGTTATTGTTGTGGTGGTAGGCAAGGCAGGCTAAACAACAGTCTGAGAGGACGGATCAAACAGCCTTGATCTCTTATAGGATTAGTGGCACCATTGGAAGTTGTTTTTGACCTTGTTTTGATACCCTCAACAAAGACAGCAGGATTAAAGATGCAAAAGCAGTTGGTTTGATGATATCGGATGCAATCAGCCGTATCTTAAAAGCAGCTTATTTTGAGTGTATCACAAACACCCATCCTCTGTGCTAAGTGAGAAAGTGTTTTAAGTTTGCAAGCCCACCCATGCACCTTTAAACCGCTACAACTTCTCCTTCGCTTCCATTCCCCCTTCCACGGCCCCCACTGTAGGATGACAGGGAAACAATGCAGGATGCAGTGTTGTGCTGGTACTGGGAGCAGGGGCCCTTCCAGTGAGCACTCCGCACATCGCTGCTGAGAGGACAGTGGAAAGAGTCGGTGGATGAATGAATGACTGGCAGGACATAAGAGTGCTGGTTACTGATGTGTGAGGAGGAGTAGAGACGGTGGAATGTGATTGAGGAGGGGAGGTGGTTACCCAGTGGTTGCCAAATTCAGTAATGTCAGAGTGAAGTCAGAATGCAGTAAAGCAGGCTAATCCTCACAGAGTCACCGCAAACAATCAGTGTCACCACATCATGTACTAGTTGTTTGCCTTTTCTAGGGCTGCAACTATTGATTATCTACTTGGATATTACTATTAACAACTCTCGATTCTTCTGCCGAACTACAAGCTACTATTTTATCTACTTGTGAGCTTGTAAATCTGCTATTTTCAGTATTTTGTAAATCGATTAATTTCATAATCAATGTTTGTTTATTGTTCTCTTTTCTTTTTTAGCTGTGACAGCTATACTGTGTACAGTACACTGCACCAGTGACGGTCAACTTGTGACAGCAAATTCAGGTCCACTTTGCTTTGTTTAGCTGCCTGTAGTTTAGGAGGACAGGGTTACATTTGTTAGAAGTGCTGTGCAGGAGTTGTGGATGGCCTTTTCTTCACACAGTTGAATGGACGGGTTCACACAGACGTCAGGGTGTTGTTGTTGCAGGTCTAAAGTGTTCAGACAATCGGTGAAACACATTTTGTACAGAGCTTCCCATGAAATACCGTCCAAGAAGAAATTGTCTGTCTTCTCCCTTAACCTCTCACTCCTCAATCAAGCTACTTAAAAAAAATGATAAGCACTTCTGTAGCAGTTGTACTACTCTGTGACCAGGAAAATTCCACAGCCGAAAGAAACATTTTCAAGCACTGAATTAGTTTGTGGTGGTTCTTAGGGACATTACTGCCTGTTAAGTAAGTAGCCAACCTAAAATGCAGACTGATGGCATTGCCCTGCTGTCCTCTCCTCTTAGCATAATTATGGATTGTTTGTTGGTGTCAGTGCTCAGAGTCTAGGAGGAATTTGACTCAGCAGAATCCCTGCTGCAAAATGCTCTTTGGCAACACGCACGTACGCACCTGTATTCTGTGTGCTGTGCTGACAGTGAGAGAACAGTGACCTTAGCAGAACTCAGATTTCACCTCCTCAGTGTTTCTGATCTACCTGAGACAGCAGACAGCAGAAGGCTCCTCTAGTCACCTTCGGCCTGTAATGGTGGTGCTTCTCGGAGGTCACTGCTTTGTTGTACGAGGCTAATCGCCCGTCTGGTTGCTATCTGTGCCCAAAAGTCCCAAAAACACTCCCCTGTGAATGATGCATGTTGTTAATTTTGACTCTGTGGTTCTGCCACCTCACTCTATATCCCACACGCCCAAAACAGCCATGCAGTTGCAGCTCAATGTTGTTTTCCCCCCTAACAGAGATAGTGGTGGTAAATACAGCTGGGATAAAATGTAACGGGAAAGCCCCAAGCAGCCAAGCTAGTCCTTTTAACGCTGCCTTTTGGGAGAACTGAGCATGATAGCAGCATAATCGTAGAATAGATGAATGCCCTGGGCGGGTCGTGGGTCCAGGGATGTTATGGCCTCATCAAGGACAAAACGTGCTAAGAATATTCTCTCTTTAACAGACAGGAAACAGTCATAGGCCACTTGTGCTCAAACAGGATGTTCGCATACAGAGTAATAGATGGAAGGAAAGGGCATGTATGTGTAATATTGTGTATATATACATGATGTGACAGACCCTAAGCCATCATGTCTAGCCCACTCCACCCAGGGGAAGGGTGTAATTTACAGGATACACATTCCATAGTATTGTGTGGTTCAAACGTACTTTACAGGTTGTAGGATATGTTTAAGGCCTGCCCGTTGCACACATTACCCCGGATTTATACTTCATGAATGAAAAGAGCAGATTTACAAGCTTGCAACGCTGACATAATGAGCTTGTACATAGAATATTATTTTCGGTGTGCAACGTGTTACACTACCAAGGAAAAATCAGGCAATGGCAGGCATTATTAGAGTCTGTTTATTCAAAGCAATCATCAAAGTCATTGTATTTTGCACACAAAGGGCTATATCATTATTTGTATTAGTCAACAACCAAGTGAGTGAATGAAGGCACTGGTGTACTCTGTGTGTGTGTGTAACATGATTCAGTTTTGATAACATAATATGCAAGCAATCAAAATGAGTAGAAACTATAAAGTAATCATGGGGGTGTGGGGGCTATAATAACTTGAACGTGTGTGTGTGGGGTCCCAAATCCTTTGGGGTATTATTTATTACTGTCTTTGCTATACATTTGTCATACAGTATGTCCTATATTCCATAAGGAATAGGATAGCCAAGCTTGGTATACCTGTAGGTTAGCCTCGGTACCCAGGCTTTTATTTTCATTTGCATTCGCTGTAGGTTGGCAGATGTTAATGGCTGATATTGGCCTATCACAGATGCCAAATATTGATATTTAACAATTCTGTACTATAATATCAGTATAGGCACCAAAAATCCAGTAACAGTCGGTCGCTACATGTTATGGTTTAATACCCAAAATCCTGTAGACTGACGTTTAATCACCACTCACTTTCCAAGCTAGCTATCATATTTGCCTACAGCAGTGGTGTAGCAACGATAACAAGGAAGGGAGCAGAAGTGGAGAAGACACGATATGCAAATGACAGACAAAAGCTTTCTCTCACTGTGGGCCAATTGTCTGTGGTGAGTGGTGACATCAGCCTCAATGCGGCCGAGAGAGCCCGGTTGCAGTGGTGGGAGGGGCCAGTGTCCGATGTCTTGGCGGGGAGGAGGAGAGACGGTGTGGTATGTTTGTGCTTTCCCCTAATCGGTTCAGTTGTCACTTAGTTCCGGTGCGTTGTCCGCGAGCCCAGACGGTGAAAGTTAAATGCCATTCACACACCCAAAGGCCAAGCCACTGGAGGAGAGGAGAGGCGGTCAGTGTTGGGACACGTTGGTTGCATAACATGCTAATCTGATTCGAGACCTCAACAGACCCAGACTGTTTAAATGGAATCTCCCTATCTTTCTGCTTGTCTTGTGTGTGATGTGTGAACCGTGAATGATGGCAGAGAACGAGAGAAGATGAGTTTTGTAGATAAAGTTGCAGATTTGAAGCCAGCTCAGGTTCTTGACCGCTGAGGGCCTCGGTTTCCCTCACTAGGCCTCGCTTTCTCTTTTGTTTGTTAATCCCTTTAGTTTCCCCCGTGACTTGAACCAAAGCATTGCTGCTCTGTGTGTCAGCGAGGGGTTAATGTAACCAATAACGCCAGAGTGACTGCTCACACACATTAGAATTTACTTACATAACCACAGCTCTCAGCCTCTTTCACTGTGAATGAATGAGTGTGTGTGTGTGTGTGTGTGTGTCTGTGTCTGTGTTTTTGTGTGTGCATGTTCGTAAAAGCCCAAACAGCTAAAAATAAGTTATTGTGTGATGTGAAAGGCTGTCATGCAAAAAAGGTTACAGTATTATTGACACCGACACACACACTCTGTCTCCCTCCCTCCCTTTACCCCATTGCAGGTAAGCCTCGGAGCGCGGGCGGCTCGGAGCGTGTGCAGCTCTCCGGGCTGTTCAATGTGCGCAAGGGGAAGCTGGCCCTGCCGGTCAATCGCTGGTCAAAGCGGCAGGTGACCCTCAGTGGGACCTGCCTCATCGTCTCCTCTGTCAAGTATGCACACACCGGAAAGATGCACATCCTGCCCCTCATCGGAGGAAAGGTACTCCGTCCCATACTCGGATAAGCCAATACCCCCACGAAGCCCCAGCTAGTGTCCTGCTGTACAAAATCAGTGTGCACGTGTCTATTGTTGCTGCGGAAGTGTGAGATGAAACCTCAGCTGACTGGAGTTATTTTTATTCAAGAAGCTCAGCTGACATTAATGATATTGTCTGATTCTGAATTGTTTTGGAGACGCAGAAGCGCTGCAGAGAAATAAATGAGGGTCTGGCTGAGATTGAGATCAAGAGGGCACAATCTAAACCGGAGGTGTCTAACACATTTAAAATGTGACTTTACGTCGGCCAGTTGTGCATTCAACAAATGCATGCTTGCGTTGCTTTGTCTCTGCATGCCTGTAACTACAGAACACTTTATGAGTTGTATTTTTTGGGAGATTGCCTTACAACTTTAGTTTCTTATGAAACATTGCCCTACTTGTTTCTTTTCTTATGAAACATTGCTCTACATGTTTCTTTTCTTATGAAGATTGCCTAGCAAGCATTACTTTATGATGGGCTTTAGCTTTATCGGAAACTTCAAGAAAGTTGTAATGAGAGATGAAAAGATAATGCCATTTGTCTGTTTTGGTCCAAGTCCCACCCTTTTGATTAATAACCCATTTGAAATAGCAGACACAAATGTAGAATTCTGCATTGTGATGTCTGTGGCTGTCATTACGTACAGATCGATGTGAATATTTATAGCTCCTGTACCATTAATTCCACACAGAGCTGAAGACTTGAAAATTTACTTTTCCATGTCACATATTCAAATTATTCCCCTGAGTGACACACACACAGGCTGCAGAGGGGAAATGAGCTGGGTTGTTCTGGAATAGTTGTATCTCCTACAAACATCGTTTAATTTGACTGGCACAAATATTGTCGTAATAGTTTGTCATTGGTTGCTGCCTTGCATGTTTACATTAAAATGAAGTACCTAAGACCCTTGACAGTCTGGGGAGGTTGATGAATTGTGCACAGTGGGTGGTTAATTACGCCTATTGTTTTATTAAGTAGTAAGTACACAACAAGCTGCCAGTGCAGCGTGTAGTCAGTAGAGAGAGATATCAGTAAGAGAACGGCCCAAGAGCGACTGTCTTTAAGAGCCATAATAAAAATGGTTGTTGTTGTTGTTATTTGTAAATGTATATTTTCTTCTTCCCAAAATCATCCTGCGGGCATCCCTTCAGCCCTGCATGCAGCCCTCCCGTTTAACACCCTTGATCTAAATCATTTGAATGCCAGATATCTTTCCCCCAAAGGTTATGCCTTGAAGTCTCTTTTGTGCGGAAAAAAAACAGTGCAATAACTAGCGTTTTTGCTCATGTGACACAGGTTGAGGAGGTGAGGAGACACAGCCACTGTCTGGCCTTCAGCTCAGCCGGACCCCAGAGCCACACCTATTACGTCAGCTACGAGTCCTACACTGAGCACCTCCGCTGGCATAGGCATGCCTCAAAGGTGTGTGTGTGTGTGTGTGTGTGTGCGCCCACAGACTCACTTAGCTTTCTGAATCCAGTGATGCGATATGAGCTTGTAGATCTGCTATTCTTGAACATTTGTGCAACTCTTTTTAAAGCAAACATTTTGAACTCAAATCTTTGCTTCCTGGAACGAACCCAGTGTACTCTCTGCTGCCCCATCTGGTGGAGTCAGGTTAGCTACGGTGGCCCGCGGCCAAATTTAGCATTTTGGGGGTCCTTCACATGAAAGAGTTTGAGCACGGTACCACTGATAAAGCAACATAAGTTTTTCAGAAAACAGTTTTTTGTAGAATCGGCATCAGGTCTTAATGTTAACTAATCAATGTTAAGTGGTCTTATTGGCATTCCCCCCTCTCCCTGTGTTAGATCGCGTCCCAGAGGGTGAGCTCTGTAGACCTGTCGTGCTGCAGCCTGGAGGAGCTGCCCTCGCAGCTCTTCTACAGCCAAGACCTGACCCACCTCAACCTCAAGCACAACTACGTGTCCCCACAACGAGGCCTGGCAGCCCTCACCAGGTTAGTCTCTGTTCCACACGGCACAGCCAGGGAGTTCAGCCTGTTGTCATGGGCATATAGAAGAGAACCAAAGCGGACGAAGAGATCTCTGTTCTTCTTTACTGTATGTCTCTCTCTTTCTCGCTCTTCATCTCTTTTTGTCTTTCTCTTTTCTCCCAGTCCTCCCTCTCTCTCTCTTTTGGACATGGGAGCTTTCTCGCTGCTGGGGGAACAGCCATATGGGCTGAAGATGGGAGCGGCTTAGCTCCAATTACAGCTGGTGCATGGTGCGTGCGTGGGCAGGCCCGTTTGTGGCCCAGTTGGGCCAATTAAAAAGCCAGCTACATTTCGTGATGAGAGACGCGACATGTCACCAGCTGACCTCTCCGGGGGGGCGCAGTGGCCCCTCCTCTGCGCTTTCAGCTGTCTGATCAAACTAGTGAGTTGGCTGCTTACATGCCATCGGGACAGACTGCTTCACAGCTGTAGATCACTGGCAACAAGTAGTGTCTGGGTTATACCCAGCCCTATACCAGGATTTAGCCAACATAGGGGATTTCCCCAACAAATGGGGTCAAATAGTTAAACCAAACCCGAATTGATCTGTGTCATTTCGTCCGATTCCGACCTGTTCCGAGATGTCTTTTAAATTGTGGCGCCGAGCCCGACCGAGATCCGATTATTTCCGACATTCCGAGAGACCCGACCCAGCCAGGCAGACATAAATGTGGACTATATGAAATAATATAGCGGACGTATTGACCAATTACAATTGTATGATTAAAGCGCGCAAGAGAGAGACAGACAGACAGAGAGAGAGGTTCCCTGCAGGCTGCGCGCTGCAGCAGGGTGAGAGAGGGGGAAAAAAGAGTCTTCTCTTCTCGTCTCCTCAGCGTACGTGCATTTAAAATGAACCAAACGGATCATTTGTTTTTTACACACAATCATTAGAGTTTTAGCAGAAGCAGATGCATGTACCGGTCTTGGCTGAATGGAATGTTAACAACGCACGACACTCAATGCACTTATAAACAGCTCCTACTTTGCTCTCTTCCTTATCCACGTGCTGTGGGGAATGGGATACACAGGAGAGTTGTCATGGTTGCTTTAACCTTCTTATATTAATTTGATTTGAGCTTTGCTAGTTTGCTTTCACCTCGTTGAGGTCAACACTGTTGTCGGGATCTGTGATCGTGATATAAAGTATAATTGCACGCCAGTGTTTTCATTCAAATCAGGACAAGGCAAACCATGCAGGACGGGGCTTGTGGTGGTACGTATTGCGCTGCTGATCCTAAATCAGCATACCCATCACACACGTAACACAGCCGTTCATGTCGCTGGAACACTAACCTGATCCTAGGTCAGCCTAAATGATCACACTTTAAACAGAACTTTTTTCCCCCGGCCGTTTTTCTCCTCCGCCGCGATGTGCGCAGCATGAGCGCACATGCAGTGGACAGAGAGAAAGAGTATATATAATATACTGATTGACACACAGTAGCCTACGGGTCTTCTCGGATCCACTCAGACATTACATATAATGATTGACAGACCCTAGGGGGATACGTCCGATTCCGACCCTGCCCGAGTGATTTAAAACATGACTCCGACACGAGCGGGTCTCGGGTCAACTCTGTCACTCCGTCTCTGTCGGAGTGACAGAGACGGACAACTTACCGCATCAACTTATTTATTAGCACGACGCGTTTGGTCATAGCACCTGACGACGTTCACGGCAAAACGCGTCGTGCTAATAAATAAGTTGATGCAGTAAGTTGTCCGTCTCTGTTCCCTGGAGTGTGGTTTTTTCCCTTTT
Source organism: Protomyctophum parallelum (assembly GCF_964188405.1). Classification (NCBI taxonomy): domain Eukaryota; kingdom Metazoa; phylum Chordata; class Actinopteri; order Myctophiformes; family Myctophidae; genus Protomyctophum; species Protomyctophum parallelum. The sequence continues at coordinate 33,776,932 of NC_139701.1, forward strand.
AGATATATATATATATATATATATATGTGCATCTGTGCTAACTTTCTCTGGTTAGAGGACTATGAAAAACTGGAATTTTGTTTTAGGAAAGGTATTTTTGCTTTAGCAGACCTTTTATGCAAAGCATGGGAAAAAAGGCAGAATGTTTTGTTTGTGTAAAAAAAACCCAACAACAACAAAACAAACCTGTTTCTTGTACACAATGCAATATTGAAGCAATGATATGGTTTGTCCTATAAGTCCATGTGGGCTGGGCGCCTTTGGTTCATGACACAAAAATAAAGAATCTATCTATGTGTGTGTGTGTGTGTTAAAGAAAATATAGATTTTTCGGTAAATATCGATTCTGAAAAATGTAAACTGTTCAATATAAAATGTCCATAGTATCGATGTATCGATACTCTACCTCTCCCGTTGTTAGAGACATGCGCCAGCGTGCACACACAACACAGGAGCTCTGAGTCCCTGCGTGCAGCCCCTCATCACACACCGCTGTCTTTTCTCCGGAGTTTTCTCCTATACTCGGCTCCGCTGCGTTCTTATTGTCGCTCGTATTTCTATTTATGTAAGCTAAAGGCTGGTCAAGATGGCATGTACGGAGCCCTCGCAGCCCGCTCTGATAGATAAACAAATAGCAGAAGTGCTGTTTGGACATAGCCTGGTTCCGAGCCTGATTCGCTGAACTCTGTGGAATCTGTTCCGTCACTTCGAAGTGACAACAAAACAAATTCATGGAACACAGCGAATCAGGCTGGAAACCTGGCTAGTTTGGAAATACTTGGACTTGAATCTGATGAACACAGAAAGTCAAACGACAGTTGCAAGCCCAAGTACTTTGTTGTTGTCGTCCTGTTAGCAACAGCTAAAGCTATTGCTAATCAACATAGCAACCTGTGTGTGTGTGTGTGTGTGTGTGTGTGTGTGTGTGTGTGTGTGTGTGTGTGTGTGTGTGTGTGTGTGTGTGTGTGTGTGTGTGTGTGTGTGTTATAATTATTAGGTTATAATGTATAACCTAATTCTGATCAGTGTTTGGGTCTATTGTATTACGCCTCTTGTGCAGATCCAAATAAAATAATTCAAATGTGAGATATTTAAAACCAGTCAGTGCTCAAGATAGGAGACCCTGGCAGATCTTGCCTTTAATCCAGCCTCCACAGTACAAACCTGAATGATCCATTTTTTCACTTTAACCACAAGAACCGTACAATTCCTATTCTGGTGTGAATATTGAACAAGATTGAACAGATTTACATTAAGCTCACGATGCATCGCAAAACAATGTGTTGTGAGCTTGTAGGTCTGCTATTGTCATTGAAGAGATGTGGTGTGTAGAGGGACAAAAGGAGGGGGCCTTGGCTTGTATAGACGACCCCCCCCCCCCCCCCCCCCCCGGGGAATTCGGTCAACAAAGTATAGGGTTTACGTGGTTAAGAGTTAGATGAATCACCCATGATTTTGCTGTGTAGCTGCCATGGCCAGCAACTGATCCCTCCCGCTGTCTATTCCATTTCATCTCTCTCTGTTGATTCCCTGGCCACGGTTCAGCGGCCACGGTAGCCCGTCGCGCTTCCGATGGGAACGGCCGTGCGCTTCCATTGTTCCTCCATAAACACTCGCTTCCCTGGGCGCTGTTTTCAGGAATGTGTCCTCTCTGCGCTGCGACCCCGCCTCCTCCCCACACCCCCCTCGGAAAGACGCGGATCCGGGGGCCGTCTCGCTCTCACCCTGGCCCCTTTGTGAACCGGATTAGCCTGGCCCACGGAGCCCTGGGAAACGTTAGCGTAAACACACACATGTGCGCGCACTCACACACCCTCATATGCACACACACACGCACACACATGCACACACACAGGTCTGCGCACTTACACCACAATGGACTACCTGAACCGCATGTTGCCTTGTGTTGATGAATACGTGAGCACTTTGGCTTTGTGTAAACACTTTGCTGCAAAGCAAACCATGTGGGTGTTTTGCTATTCTTTCACATGATGATGTTATGCAAACGTCCTACCTACTAGGTTTCCATGTTTCTCTGAATAGGATTATATAACTAGACATATTTCTTTCCACAATGTTTATGTTAGAGCTTCTCCTCAAGGCCAGGCTCTAAAATATAGTTAAGATATTACCCTCTGAGAGTCTGTTACTCTATGTTCCCTCTCTATGCTCCTCCTCTATTCTCTATTTTGTGCTCTTTTCCTCATCACTGCTCTCTTAACCTCTTTTCTACCCAGTCACCCTTTCTCTACGGCCTCTATGTTTGTCTCTCGCTCCCCTAATCTGTCATGTTGTTCTTTCTTCCCCTCTCACCTGCCTGCCCCCTCTCCTCCCATCCTGGCTCTTATTTTCTCTCTCTCGCCGTCTCTCTGACTCCCCAGGTTCTGTAAGCTGAGAAGCCTCAGTCTGTCTAACAACGCTCTGTGCGAGTTTCCCCTGGCCCTGTGTGACATCGACTCGCTGACGGAACTCAACCTGCAAGGCAACCGTCTGTCCTCCCTGCCTGCCGCAGTGGGAACCATGCACAAGTGAGTGGGGACCTATAGTGGCCGCCGGATCCTAAGCCATAAATAAAGAAAGGGTTATCTAGGTCATTTGTACGGTAATTTCACCTAAAGAGAATGTGTCCCCAGTGACCTGCAGTTGGCCAGGAGAGAAAGTGGGCAGATGCAAGCATGCAGCCAGCATACTATCAGTGCACAGTAAAATTTGTTCATAAAATTTGGCTGTGCACCAGGCTTTTGTCCTGACATTGCAGTAGTTTTAAATTTATTTATATTGATGCTGTTCCCGGAATCCGGAGAGGGAATTTAGGGTCAAGCGTTTAGCTATTGTGTGAGTGTGCCTGTGTGACACCAGTGAGTCGATTGCGAAATATTGCAAAATGTGATTTCCAGCAAGTAGTAAATCCGGTTTCAGACATGCTGATGATGTAATGGGATTCGGGAGAATTTAGGCTAGCTTTATAAATAAATTCCCTGAAAGGCTCACACATTTGCTTGGTCAAGCAATTTTTAGACAAATGTTTGGACATAATTCAGTGATTTTTGAGTGGTGCAACCACTCCCTTACGGAGCTCAGCTGTGTGTGTGAGTGGCTGGGTCTGAGCACAAAAACAGCATGGTTGTTTTTCACCACCTGTGCGCAAACTAACACGCACACAAACACACGCACATATTAACACGGCCATCGAAGTTCTTTGTCCTTTCTGTTAGTAACGCCCAACGCCCAAGACGAAGTTTGATCCAAAAGAGGAAGTTTATTGATATGAAAACGGATCGCATCACTCCACAGCCTAGGAGCGCCTGTTGTGCAATCCTCGATGTTGCGCAAGAGTGAGACGTCATCGAAAACCTCCCTCCCCTGTTTAGCCGACGAAAATCTTAAAACGTTAATAACTCGCAATCTAAATCATCCCGTCTAAATGATTAAAAAACATCCTGTGTTAGACGGCCCTCCGCTGTCCAGTCGCTAGTCGCGATAGATTTATTCTTACCTCCCGTTGTTGTCGATCGACTCTAGAGTGGAGTGGCTATTGTTAGCTGCTACACACACATTCACAACAACACCCGTAAAAGTGTTCCGTGTTTATAAATCGACTGGGCGCTATAATGTAATGGATTAAATAACCCCGGGCAATTAAGGTGTTAACTGTATAGGTGATGATTTTGGGTGTGCCAGTACAGTACAGTAGAGGGTACAGTAGACGGACCCCCACACGGTAACTCTGTTTTCTCAACCGTTTCGGACGTGGGGCGGCTTGCCGGATTCGGCCCGCCCCCCTGGGCGCATTCCTGGGGGTCTGGATGTTTCGGAGACACCCACACGGTAACTCTGTTTTCTCAACCGTTTCGGACGTGGGGCGGCTCGCCGGAATCTGCCCGCCCCCCTGGGCGCGTTCCTGGGGGTCTGGATGTTCCGGAGACCCCCACATGGTAACTCTCATTTCTCTACCGTTTCGGACGTGGGGCGGCACCCTGGCCATGATCCTGTGGGTCTTCCGGGGACCCCCACACGGAGTTGCACCACTCACTTCACACGGGTGTGATTTTTAACTCTGAAGACTGATGTGTCATTATCCCTCACTCGCCCTAATACTCCCTGTGTTGTGTTTCTAGCCTGCAGACTCTGCTGCTAGATGGGAACTGTCTGAGCTCCCTGCCCGTGGAGCTGGGCTCTCTAGAGGCTCTGACCTACCTGGGCTTGTCCTTCAACTGCTTCACCTGCGTCCCCCCGGTCCTGGAGAAACTGAGGGGCATGGAGAGACTCTGTCTGGCTGGGAACCAGCTCTCTGCCCTGGACATGGCTGGCCTGCAATGGCTCCCCACTCGCCACATAGATCTCAGGTGTGCTGAGCTATGCAATTACAAACATAGTCAGTTCAAGGCAGTTCAGTTAGCTTCAGTGAATAAAATATATTGTCCCGTTTTTCGTTGCTGATTTTCCATTAAGTCCATTAAGTTACTATTTGAACATCTCTGCGTTCTGTGAAGGTTAAACCGGATCCACACAGTAGTGGTTGGAGACGCAGCACAGCTGGCTCACATTGCCCAGCTGGATGTGAGGGACGCAGGGCTGGAGGAGCTGGACGTCAGCCCTCTCTCCAGGCTGGAGCTCCTGCGCTGTGACAGAAATGCACTTGTCCTGATCCGAGTCAACGGCCACGCGCTCAAAGGCCTGCATGCCTCACACAACGGTAAAACTCATCTATGTTAACTGTCCACCACACCTTAACCACTTACACCCTATATCCTTGGTTGACCTGGGTACCCCAGGGGTCTACACTTGGTCCCCTACTTTTTTCCCCTCTATACTTTAATCTCTTTTTCGAAGATAGCCGCTATAGTTGGTTCGTTAATTTATTGACACAAAAAACATTGGGTCCAAACAATAATCGAAAACCCATGAATAAAAACGTTAAAAGGGTACAATAGTACACAACACAAAACCCCTTTATTCATACAACAGCAGCTTTCTGTTGCTCCAAAAGTGACAGGCAGGCATGTAGCATGCTCAAAGTTCCTCTGTTAGCGCCCACAAAGAGTAAGCTCAAATCAGTATGCTCACAATGTGTTGCTTCTTGTTGTGAGCTTGTAGATCTGCTATTCCGCTCAGTGATCGGTGTTCGCATATTATGACATGCCTAGTAAAGAGATGCTAGAGTTCATGTGGTTAAACCAATTTTAGGTTTTCATCCCCAAATCACCCCATTGAGCTTCTGTCATGTTTCTTTTCTTTTCAGAGCTGAGACAGCTGGAGGTGAACCCTGTGCCAGAGAACCTCACTGTTCTGGATGTGTCCAGGTTGGTTCATACTGATGGATATTATTTATCACCGATGCCAGAATTTTAGGTCCTGAGTCCTCAATCACAGATTGCCGAAACATTTGTGCAACATTTCTTTAATGTTCGAAAAACTTTGTGTAAAGTTTAAATTTGAGAACATTTATAATAATAAAGCCACACACAAATAACATTTTCATTTATCCATCTAAACCCTATTAAAAAAGAAAAAGGAAAAAAATAAGTTTAATAGCCAACATACATGCTACAAACACAAATTGGGACACATTGGCTACATATTTGCAGATAACATAAATATAGTTGCCCATATATTCATGTTCATGATTCTCAATTGACCTGTTTTCTATGTGTTTTCTTTGTTTTCTTTTGCAAAAATGAACAACTTTTAATTCTATCTGTTAAAAGGATCGTAAAACAGGAAAATGCTTGAGGGCTTCCACTGATGGTTTGTGTTGTAGGAACAAGTTGAACTGCATCCCAGACTGGCTTTGTGACTGCATTAGACTGGAGGTGTTGAACATAAGTCACAACTCTGTTGCTGAGTTACCCATACGGTGTGTAACACACACACACACACACACACACACACACACACATACACGTTGTATCAACACCCATGCACGCCCATACATAAAATTCCTGACTGCCGGTGCTGATTCTATTGTTGTATATATATACTGTAGGTTGCTGTGCAGTGTCAGCCTGAGGAAGCTGCTACTCGGTTGGAACCGCCTGCTTTGGCTGGCCGACAGGCTGGAGAGATCCCAGCTGGAGGTGCTTGACGTCCAACACAACCTCCTCGCTGAGCTCCCACACAACCTGTTCATCAAAGCCCAGAGGTACAGTACAGTACAGTACAGTACAGTGCAGTACAGTACAGTACAGTACAGTACAGTACAGTACCACGCAACACACACACAACCTGTTCATCAAAGCCCAGAGGTACAGTACAGTACCACGCAACACACACAACCTGTTCATCAAA